>NC_086129.1:5778369-6078369 GCF_963921235.1 Mobula hypostoma | reverse complement strand
TGCTTTTGCATTTGTACAGGGCCCTGGTGAGACCACACCTGGAGTATTGTGTGCAGTTTTGGTCTCCAGGGTTAAGGAAGGACATCCTGGCTGTGGAGGAGGTGCAGCGTAGGTTCACTGGGTTAATTCCTGGGATGTCCGGACTGTCTTACGCAGAGAGGTTAGAGAGACTGGGCTTGTACATGGTGCAATTAAGGAGATTGAGGGGGGATCTGATTGAGACATATAACATTATTAAGGGATTGGACAAGAAAGAGATAGGAAATATGTTCCAGATGCTGGGAGAGTCCAGTACCAGAGGGCATGGTTTAAGAAAAGGGGTAGGTCATTTAGGACAGAGTTGAGGAGGAACAACTTCTCCCAGAGAGTTGTGGAGGTGTGGAACGCGCTGCCTCAGAAGGCAGTGGAGGCCAATTCTCTGGATGCTTTCAAGAAGGAGCTAGATAGGTATCTTATGGATAGGGGAATCAAGGGTTATGGGGACAAGGCAGGAACCGGGTATTGATAGTAGATGAGCAGCCATGATCTCAGCATGGCGGTGCAGGCTCGAAGGGCCGAATATTCTACTTCTGCACCTTTTGTCTATTGTCTATTCTGAGAACAAACTGTGACTAACATCTCCAGCTCCCAGCCGCAGCCCGTCCTCAGACACACTCACAGCCAATCGGCGATCACCGCTGGGGGAATGTTGCCTCCATTGGCTGAGGAGTGTCAATGGGCGGGTCGTTGACCGCTCGAAGCGGACCGAAGTTTGGAATCGGGAGCGAGTGGACCCGGTGAGAGACCCGAGACTGGGAGGAGCTCCTCGGGTAAAGGCTGCGGCACCGGCCGGAGTTTTGAATCCTTCCGATGGCAAAGGTGAAGTTTCGGGCGGAGGTTCCGTGAGATGATTCAGCCACACAGAAGGTGCCCGGTCTTTCCCCGCCGTGGATCGGGGCCTCTTGTCTGGAGTTTCCTCCCGGACCGGTCTCCTGCTGCTGGGATATGGGAGCTGGCCCGCGGCGGCTTCCGATAGAACTCCGGTGCTCTGAGTGCTCCCCTGTGTAAAAGGACTGGCTGAAGGCCAGGGGAGAACGAGGCACAAAGGTAAACTCGGACTTTAGAAAATAACAAACAGGAGCAGGCCATTCGGCCCATTGCGCCTGTTCTACCTTTCACTCAGAACATGCCTGACCTTCGACCTCAGCGCCACTTTCCTGCAACGTTCCCAGCATGGCAGAGCCTCTAAATTTGTCCTTGGAATTTCAAAACCTTGTGGAGAAATTTCCAAAAATTCATTGCCCTCAGGGTGAGGAAATTTCTCGTCATCTCAGCCCTGCTGAGGTGAACTCGGATTTTGTGACCCCGGTTCCTCACCACAGCCAAAGGAAACATCATTGCGGCCTCTACCCTGTCAGTACCCTGTGAGAGACTGTGTCTGTCTGAGTCAGACTACCTCTTATTTCTCTAATTTTGAGACAGGACCAGTCAGTATACTATTTCCGAGGACACTACCTCACTTCCTTCTCAAGCTGGGAGATCTTCACTCATTCCTTTCATCCCACAGGCTGACTCTGACAGGGAGACCAGACCTGTGCACAGTGTTCTCACCAGTACCCATCTACCTCCAGAGGAGATCTTTATTCTTGTATTCAAAACTTCCTTCCCATTCAATGCTCTTCATTTAATATCGATCTCAAACAGTGAACAGATACAACACACCCTTAGACATGAATTTAAAGGGCAGGTGTTGTAACAGTTTGAGCTTCATACCGGGGCCACGGAGCGAGCAGGGAGTCACAAAGTGAGGAATGTGGGAGTGTTGTGTGTCTGAGCCCAGCTGTGTGTGTTTGTGTATCAGAATCAGGTTTCATATCACCGGCATATGTTGTGAAATTTGTTGTTTTGTGACAGCAGTACATTGTAATACATAGTAATAGAAACTATAAACAACAAAAATTTAAATTTAAAAAGTAGTGCACAACAAGATGGAAAATGCTGAGGAAATGTTCATGGGTGAATTGCCCATTCAGAAATCTGATGGCGGAGGGGAAGAAGCTGCTCCTGAAACATTGAGTATGTCTCCAGAGTCCTGTACATCCTCCTTGATGTTATCAATGAGAAGACGGCCTGTCCTGGGTGATGGGGTCCTTAATGATGGATGCCACCTTTTTGTGGCATCATCTATTGACTGTGTCCTGGATGCTGTGGAGTCCAGTGTCCATGAAGGAGCTGGCTGAGTTTACAACTTTCTGCAGCATTTTCTGATCCTGTGCAGTGGCCTCTCCACACCAGGCAGTGATGCAACCAATTAGAATGCTCTCCACAGTACATCTGTAGAAATTTGTAAGTGTCTGTAGTGACAGACTGATTCCTCTCAATCTCTGAATAAAATATAGTCGATGTTGTGTCTTCATTGTAACTGCATCAATATGTTGGGCCCAGGATAGTTCCTCAGAGATGCTGACAGGCAGGAAATGGAAACTGCTCACCCTTTTCACTTCTGTTCGCACGATGAGGACTGGTGTGTGTTCCCTCAACTTCCCCCTCCTGAAGTCCTCAATCAATTCCTCTGTCTTAATGTTGTTGCGTGCAAGGTTGTTGCTACTCAACTTTCTGAACTATCTCACTCCTGTACTCCTCGACAACATCTGAAATTCCGCCAACAATAGTTGTGTCATCGGCAAGTTTATAGATGAGCCTGGCCACACAGACGTGGGTGTGGGGAGAGTAGAGCAGTGGGCTGAGCACGCATCGTTGAGGTGTGTCAGTGTTGATTGTCAGCAAGGAGGAGATGTTATTTCTGATCCACACAGACTGTGGTCTCCTGGTGAGGATCCAGTTGCAGAAGGAGGTACAGAGGCCCAGGGTTTGGAGCTTGTTGATTACAATTGAGGGTCTGATTGTGTTGAACGCTGAGCTGCAATGAGCACCCTGACTGTGTATTGCTTTTATCCTGGTGATCCCAAAGGGTGAGCCAGTGAGATTACATCTGATTTTGACAGATTGTGGTGATCGGCAAATTGCAGTGGGTGCAGGTCCATGCAGAGGCAGGAGTTGATTCCAGCCGTGACCAACCCCTCAAAACACTTCATCACGGTAGTGAGCGTCACTGGGCGATAGTCGTTGAGGCAGGTCACCCTGGTCTTTTTGGGCACTGGTATGATTGTCGCCGTTTTGATGAGTACGTGTGTGTGTGTGTGTATGTGTTAGCTTGTGTGTGTGTATGTACGTTCGCACGCTTGAGCAGAGAGTCATTGTATTCGAGGATTTCCAGTTCGAATCAGGAATGTTTCCAGTAACTGGGGTGCCTCGAACGAGCGGTCACAGTGTTGGGTCAACCATTCAGATCAGAACAAAATAATTTACCCAGCAGAGTGAGCTCACAACCCGCTCTTGTGTTTGAGAGAGATATTTACAAATTAAACGTGTAAAGTAAATTTATTATCAAAGTAAAACACATCAAAGTTGCTGGTGAACGCAACAGGCCAGGCAGCATCTCTAGGAAGAGGTACAGTCGACGTTTCAGGCTGAGACCCTTCGTCAGGACTAACTGAAGGAAAAGCTAGTAAGAGATTTGAAAGTGAGAGGGGGATAGGGAGATCCAAAATGATAGGAGAAGACAGGAGGGGGAGGGATGGAGCCAAGAGCTGGACAGGTGATTGGCAAATGGGATATGAGAGGATCATGGGACAGGAGGCCCAGGGGGAAGGAAAAGAGGTGGGGGGGGGACCCAGAGGTTGGACAAGGGGTGTAGTCAGAGGGACAGAGGGAGAAAAAGGGGGGGGGGGGGAGAGAGAGAGAAAAAGAATATAAATAAATAAATAACGGATGGGGTACCTACCACCCCACCAGTCTACAGATCCAACATATTATTCTCCATAACTTCCGCCACCTCCAACGGGATCCCACCACTAAGCACATCTTACCTCCCGCCCCTCTGTGTTTTCCGCAGGGATCGCTCCCTACGCGACTCCCTTGTCCATTCGTTTCCACCCATCCCTCCCCACTGATCTCCCTCCTGGCACTTATCCTTGTAAGCGGAACAAGTGCTGCACATGCCCTTACACTTCCTCCCTCACCACCATTCAGGGCCCCAGACAGTCCTCCCAGGTGAGGCGACATTTCACCTGTGAGTCGGCTGGGGTGATATGCAGCGTCCGGTGCTCCCGATGTGGCCTTCTATATATTGGAGAGACCCGATACAGACATGGAGATTGTTTTGCTGAACACCTACGCTCTGTCCGCCAGAGAAAGCAGGATCTCCCAGTGGCCACACATTTTAATTCCACATCCCATTCCCATTCTGACATGTCTATACACGGCCTCCTCTACTGTAAAGATGAAGCCACACTCAGATTTGAGGAACAACACCTTATATTCCGTTTGGGTAGCCTCCAACCTGATGGCATGAACATTGACTTCTCTAACTCCCGCTAATGCTCCACCTCCCCCTCGTACCCCATCTGTTATTTATTTATATACACACATTCTTTCTCTCTCTCTCCTCTTTCACCCTCTGTCCCTATGACTATACCCCTTGCCCATCCTCTGGGGTTTTCCCCCCTCCCCCTTTTCCTTCTCCCTGGGCCTCCTGTCCCATGATCCTCTCATATCCCCTTTGCCAATCACCTATCCAGCTCTTGGCTCCATCCCTCCCCCTCCTGTCTTCTCCTATCATTTCGGATATCCCCCTCCCACTACCCCTCCCACTTTCAAATCTCTTACTAGCTCTTCCTTCAGTTAGCGCTGACGAAGGGTCTCATTCCAAAATGTCGACTGTACCTCTTCCTCAAGATGCTGACTGGTCTGCTGCGTTCACCAGCAACTTTGATGTGTGTTGCTTGAATTTCCAGCATCTGCAGAATTCCTCGTGTTTATATTATTATCAAAGTATACACATGTCACCATGTATAATCCTGAGATTTGATTATTTTGTGGCCATACCCAGCAAATCGAAGCGCCATAATAAGAGAAATGAAAGATCGCACCCAACAGGTCAAACAAACAACTATGTGCAAAAGACAACAAAATTCAAATACAAAAGAAAAAAAAACGAATAAATAAATATCAAGAACATGAAATGAAGAGTTGTTGATGCTGTCCATTTGTTGTGGGAACAGTTCAGTGATGGGGCAAGTTAACTTGTGTTAAATGATCCCCTGTTGTTGAGGGCCCTGTTGGTTGAGGAGTGATAACTGTTCCTGAACCTGGTGTTGAGGCTCCTGAGGCTCAGGCACCTTCTTCCTGATGGCAGCATTGAGAAGAGATCATGGCCTGGGTGGTGGGGGTCCTTGATGATGGATGCTGCTTTCCTGCGACAGCGCTCCATAGAGATGTGCTCAGTTGTGAGGAGAGTTTTACCCGTGAAGTACCGGCCGTATCCATTATTTCGAGCAGGAGTTTCCTGTCAAGGGCTTTGGTGTTTCCATACCAGGCCATGCTCCCCACCACACATCTGTTGAAGTTTGTCGGGGTTTGAGATGTCATTCTGAATCCACACACGCCTCTCAGCAAGGTCAGACAGATCCTGCTGTCTTGTAATTGCACTTATGTCCCGGGCTCGGGACAGATCCTCTGAAATGATAACATTGAGGAATTTAAAGTTGCTGAACGTCTCCACCTTTGAGCCCCGATGAGGATTGCCTCATGGACCTCCTGTTTCCTCCTCCAAAGTCCAGAATCAGTTCATTACTCTTGCTGACATTGAATGAGAGGCTGCTTTTAGACCACAAGACCATGAGATATAGAAGCAGAATTAGGCCATTTGGCCCATCGGAACTGCTCTGCCACTTCATCATGGTAAATCCATTTTCCTCCCGGCCCCATTTTCCTGCCTTCTCCACGTATCCTTTCATGCCCGGACCAATCTAACGTCTATCAGCCTCTGCTGTAACAAAAGGTAAAGCAACATCCGTCATCAAGGCAAGGCGAGGTGAGGCACCTCCCACTCTCTACCCATCCATTCCTCTCCCTCCCTCCTTCACCCACTCTCTTACCTACAAATCTCACTTTCACTCCCTACCCTTCTCTTTTCTCTCTGCCTCTCTCCCCCCAGCATCCCCTCTCTCCCCGCTCTCCCCTCCCCTCTCTCCCCCTCTCCCCGCTCTCTTCCCTCTCTCCCCTCTCCCCACTCTTTCCCATTCTCCGCTCCCTCCCCTCACTTCCCTCTCTCAACTTTCTCAACTCTCTCTCCTTTCTCTTTCTCTCACACACACTCTCCTCCCCTCTCCCACACCTTCTCCCCACACTTCCCCCACTCTCTCCCAACTCTCTGCTTCCCTCTTTCCTACCCAGTATACCCCACTCTCCTACTCTTAAACTCTATCTTCCCTTCTCTCCCCCGGCTCTCTCTCTCTTTCTCTCACCCCTGTCTTCCCTCCCTCTCCCCTTCTCCTTTCCCCACTCTCCCCTCCCTTCTCTCTCTCTTCTCTTTCTCTCTCCCCTTATCTCCCCTATTTCCACCTCTCCCTCCCTCTTCCCCCACTCACCCCTCTCACCCCTCACCCCCCTCCCCCTCTCCCCCTCTTCCTCCCCTCTCTCCCCCTCTCTTCCCCTCTCCTTCCCTTTTTAAACCCCTTCCCTCAGAGGGTTAAACCGGTGGTTATATTTGGAACTGAGTTGTCCGCTTGCTGTACAATGAACAAGCATGTCAGTGAAAATAATGTGAAACATGAGGTCTTAAAGTCTTTATTCTTTGGATCAATGAGACATTGAACAATGCTGGAACGTGATGATGTATTTTCTGGAGATGAGCCAGATGTTTCAACTGGTAAAATAAAACATGTCTGATAATGTTTTCAACTATAAGCGGACCTACATCAATGTAAAATCCTCCCTATCGACCTCTAATTAAGAAAGGGTTAATTTTAGTTTTGCAACTGCCTCGTACGCTTAGTCAGGAAATGAAGTGGCAGCTGTTTAAAAATAGTTTCAGTGTTAGATTTCTGCCTTCGGATCGGAAATGCGATTGTTGGTAATGACTGTCAGAGTCTCCAGGGCAGTCATCCGAAACCAGAATCCCTGTCCAGCACAAAGGGGGTGAGACTTGTGACTGTATCAATGATTCTGTGCTCTGTTTACACTTGTTTAGCAGATCGTTCGTATCATTTCTTTGCTCATCAATTCTTTCACTCGTTGTTTTAGACTTGGTATTGTGTTTTTCATTAAATATTGTACTTTTCACTAACAAACTATCCTGCAGCATCCTCGGAAAGTTCCTACTCCCCACTGATTGAATCCTCTCATCTTGCTGATCTCAGTCCTGAAGAGGCGTCTCGGTCCGACAAGTCCACTCTTTGTTATTTCCATAGATGTTGCCTGACCTGCTGAGTTCCTCCAGCATTTTTGTGCGTTGTTCTCCGTTACACCTCCTCCTCTCTGCCCCTTTCTTTTCCCATTTCCTGCACCTCTCTCCCTTCCTCCATTCTTACCCATCTCTCCCAGTGCACTCACTCTCTCCCTCATCCCGACAGTCCATTGCAATCTCTCTCTCCTTTCTCTTTCTCTCTCTCTCTCCCCCTTCTCTCTCACGCACACACACACACAATCCTCTCCCCTCTATTAGTCTCGCAATCACTCGAACACTCTCCTCCGCTCCAGTCCCCTCCATCTCTCCCACCTCCACTCTAGTCCACTCCTTCCTTTCTCTCTCTCCTTCTCTTCCTCTCTATCCCACTCCTGTCCCCACCCTTATGCTCTCCTTCTCTCATTCGCCCAACTTTCTCTTCAAATTTTTTCTCCGTCTCTGCCTCCACACCCTCTATCGCTGCTCACATTCTTCCCCTCCACCTTCCCTCCTCCTTCCCTAGGTGCCTCTCTTCACCCTCTCTCACTGAACCCACTCACCCTTCGTCCGCCTCGCTCATCCACTCTCACCCTCTTCAACCTACTGACCCGCACTCTCCCGTTCTTCCCCCTATATTCTACCCTTTGTATCTTAACATCTCTCTCCCTCGCTCTCTTTCTCTCTCAACACTGTCACATCTGTCCTCCGGCCACGGAGAGAGCGGAAAGAGTTGGACCGAGGGTAGACGGAGATGGAGAGGGGAAAGAGTTGGGCCGAGGATAGACGGAAATGGAGAGAGGGGAAAGAGTTGGGCCGAGGGTAGATGGAGATGGAGAGGGTGAAAGAGTTGGGCCGAGGGTAGACGGAGATGGAGAGGGGGAAAGAGTTGGGCCGAGGGTAGACGGAAATGTAGAAAGGGGAAAGAGTTGGGCCGAGGGTAGACGGAGATGGAGAGGGGGAAAGAGTTGGACCGAGGGTAGACGGAGATGGAGAGGGGGAAGAGTTGGACCGAGGGTAGATGGAGATGGAGAGGGGGAAAGAGTTGGACCGAGGGTAGACGAAGATGGAGAGAGGGGGAAAGAGTTGGACCGAGGCTAGACGGAGATGGAGAGGGGAAAGAGTTGGGCTGAGGGTAGACGGAGATGGAGAGGGGAAGAGTGTTGGACCGAGGATAGATGGAGATGGCGAGGGGGGAAAGAGTTGGACCGAGGGTAGACGGAGATGGAGAGGGGAAGAGTGTTGGACCGAGGATAGATGGAGATTGAGAGGGTGAAAGAGTTGGGCCGAGGGTAGACGGAGATGGAGAGGGGGAAAGAGTTGGGCCGAGGGTAGACGGAGATGGAGAGGGGGAAGGAGTTGGACCGAGGGTAGACGGAGATGGCGAGAGGGGAAAGAGTTGGGCCGAGGGTAGACGGAGATGGAGAGGGGGAAGGAGTTGGACCGAGGGTAGACGGAGATGGAGAGGGGGAAGAGTTGGGCCAAGGGTAGACGGAGATGGAGAGGGGGAAAGAGTTGGGCCGAGGGTAGACGGAGATGGAGAGGGGGAAGGAGTTGGACCGAGGGTAGACGGAGATGGAGAGGGGGAAGAGTTGGGCCAAGGGTAGACGGAAATAGAGAGAGGGGAAAGAGTTGGGCCCAGTGTAGACGGAGATGGAGAGGGGAAGGAGTTGGGCCGAGGATAGACGGAAATGGAGAGAGGGGAAAGAGTTGGGCCGAGGGTAGACGGAGATGGAGAGGGTGAAAGAGTTGGGCCGAGGGTAGACAGAGATGGAGAGGGGGAAAGAGTTGGACCGAGGGTAGATGGAGATGGAGAGGGGGAAAGAGTTGGACCGAGGGTAGACGGAGCTGGAGAGGGGGAAAGAGTTGGACCGAGGGTAGATGGAGATGGAGAGGGGGAAGAGTTGGACCGAGGGTGGACGAAGATGCAGGGGGGAAAGAGTTGGACAGACGGTAGATTGAGATGGAGAGTGGGAAAGAGTTGGACCGAGGGTAGACGGAGATGGAGAGAGGGGGAAAGAGTTGGACCGAGGCTAGACGGAGATGGAGAGGGGAAGAGTGTTGGACCGAGGATAGATGGAGATGGAGAGGGGGGAAAGAGTTGGACCGAGGGTAGACGGAAATGGAGATGGGGAAAGAGTTGGACCGAGGGTAGACGGAGATGGAGAGGGGGAAAAGAGTTGGACCCAGGGTAGACGGAGATGGAGAGGGGAAAGAGTTGGGCCGAGGGTAGACGGAAATGGAGAGAGGGGAAAGAGTTGGGCCGAGGATAGATGGAAATGGAGAGAGGGGAAAGAGTTGGGCCGAGGGTAGACGGAGATGGAGAGGGTGAAAGAGTTGGGCCGAGGGTAGACGGAGATGGATAGGGGGAAAGAGTTGGGCCGAGGGTAGACGGAAATGGAGAGAGGGGAAAGAGTTGGGCCGAGGGTAGACGGAGACAGAGAGGGGGAAGAGTTGGGCCGAGGGTAGACGGAAATGGAGAGAGGGGAAAGAGTTGGGCCGAGGGTAGACGGAGATGGAGAGGGGAAGGAGTTGGGCCGAGGATAGACGGAAATGGAGAGAGGGGAAAGAGTTGGGCCGAGGGTAGACGGAGATGGAGAGGGTGAAAGAGTTGGGCCGAGGGTAGACAGAGATGGAGAGGGGGAAAGAGTTGGACCGAGGGTAGATGGAGATGGAGAGGGGGAAAGAGTTGGACCGAGGGTGGACGGAGATAGAGAGGGGGAAGAGTTGGGCCGAGGGTAGACGGAAATGGAGAGAGGGGAAAGAGTTGGGCCGAGGGTAGACGGAGATAGAGAGGGGGAAGAGTTGGGCCGAGGGTAGACGGAAATGGAGAGAGGGGAAAGAGTTGGGCCGAGGGTAGACGGAGATGGAGAGGGTGAAAGAGTTGGGCCGAGGGTAGACAGAGATGGAGAGGGGGAAAGAGTTGGACCGAGGGTAGATGGAGATGGAGAGGGGGAAAGAGTTGGACCGAGGGTGGACGAAGATGGAGAGGGGGAAAGAGTTGGACCGAGGGTAGATGGAGATGGAGAGCGGGAAAGAGTTGGACCGAGGGTAGATGGAGATGGAGAGGGGGAAAGAGTTGGACCGAGGGTAGACGGAGATGGAGAGGGGGAAAGAGTTGGACCGAGGGTGGACGAAGATGGAGAGGGGGAAAGAGTTGGACCGAGGGTAGATGGAGATGGAGAGCGGGAAAGAGTTGGACCGAGGGTAGACGGAGATGGAGAGGGGAAGAGTGTTGGACCGAGGGTAGATGGAGATGGAGAGAGGGGGAAAGAGTTGGACCGAGGCTAGACGGAGTTGGAGAGGGGAAAGAGTTGGGCTGAGGGTAGACGGAGATGGAGAGGGGGAAAGAGTTTGACTGAGGGTAGATGGAGATGGAGAGGGGGGAAAGAGTTGGACCGAGGGTAGATGGAGATGGGGAGGGAGAAAGAGTTGGGCCAAGCGTTGACGGAGATGGAGATGGGGAAAGTGTTGGGCCGAGGATAGACGGAGATGGAGGTGGGGAGTGAAACTGACCGAGTCAGCAATTGATTGTATCTCGGCATTGGCCTCGTTCAGTGACCCCAGCTCCGCCTTGCTTCCCAGATGACATATCTTCTCTTCCATCCATGCATTTATAGTACACTGAGAATGGCAGAGAGCGACAGAGACAGAGACAGAGAGGGAGAGAGAGAGAGAGAGAGAGAGGTTAGAGAGAGGAGGGGGGGAGTGAGCGAGGGAATTGGATCGGGATAGGGAGAGGGAGAGGGCGAGGGTGAACTTCCCCTTCTGTCTGGTTCCACTCAGCCCTGTTTCTCCATCTTCAACTTCCCCTCAGCTCTTTACCCATTCTATCTCTCCTCCTTCTACACTCCTATCTCTCCCCACATCTCATCAAACCTTAGTCTCCCTCCTCCCTCGCCCCCTCCCCAACTCCCTCAACTGTGTTTCTCCCTCTTCGCAATGCCCTCTCCCTCCCTCTCCGCTGAGGGTCTGACAGTAAATCACAGTCACCGGAAGTTGACTAAATCCATGTCCTGGATAAAGCTTTTTGGCTGGATGAGGAGGGTGTGGGAAAAAATACAGCTATGTTTCACATGAGCAATGCAGGATTCAGGAAGGTAGGGAGTAAGCAGAGTGTGAGGGGTTAGTGTGAGAGTGGTGTAAGGCAGAGGGAGTCAGGAGTAATGGAGGAGAGTGATGGGGAGAGATAGTGGTGCTTGGGATGAGAGAGGAGAAGCGGAGAGAGACTAGAGAGAGGAAGGTGAGAGTGAGAAAAGTGAGGGAAAAGGAGGAGATTCGCAGAAAGCTCATAAACAGACCCCTCAGTCCATCTGGACAGTTCCAGCCATATTCACAGAGCCAGTGCTATTTGCACACGGTTGGAATTTACTCCTATAACCCTTCTCCATCCGCGTGTCGGGTAGGAGCTGGAGAGCTTTGTGACCTGGTATCAAGTCAACAACACTCCCCACCCCTCCATTTCACCAATACAATAGAGCTGGTGACTGACAACAGGAAGTCAGCCGGGGCGATGCACACATTCCTGTTTACATCAACAGTAGAGGATGAGAGGCTGGACAGCTCCAATTTTCTGAGATTGAACACCACTAACAGCCTTTCCTTGTCCAGCCACAGGGACACCATCGCTAACAAAACTCAGCGGCGTCTCTGCTTCTTCGAGACACTAGAGAATCAGCAGCTCCGGGACGACCATCGTCTGTTTTTACAGAATATATCCTCTGCAGAAACTAGTCGTGTGGTTAAGGCAACAGCACTGCCAAGCACCGGAAACGCTGCAGAGAGTTGTGAACAAGTTCAGTACATCATGCAAACCATGTACACTGTTTACACATCTCTCTGCCTCAATAAAACAGTCCATATTATCAAAGACCCCACACACGTCCAACATTCTGACTTCCTGAGAGATGGACAACTAACTTCACAATCTACCTAATGCAGAGTTGTGATTAATTGGTCTGTATGATTTGTTAATTTAATTAATTGTCCCCCTACATTTCACGACCCTGCACTCCCAGTCTCAAGGTGATGAATTGATCTTTATGGACGAGATGCGAATCAGAATTTATCACTGTGCCTTGATTAACTGAAAGCAAATGTCCCAATTTACACTCACCTCTCCTCTCTCTCTCTGTTCTCATTCTCTCTGCCTGTCACTTTCTCTCTGTCTCTCTCTTCTCTCTCCCTCTCTCTCTTTCCTCTCCCTTTCCCGTCTCTTTACCCTTCTCTTCCCCCTCTCCTTCCGCCACTCTTTCCACCTCCCCTAACCTCTCCCTTCCCCCTCTTCTCCACACCACTCTGCCACCTGTTCTGTCGCACACTAAACGGAAACAAACAGGCCTCTCCCAGAAACCACAAGCCTTTATCTTCTGAGAGAACATTGAATCTTTCCAACCAGCGAGAAATTATACGACATCTGTAATCCACTGAGCGTGTGAAACAGTCATCACGGTGCGGGGTGGGGGAGGGTGCTGGTTTGGACGGGTGGGTGGCGGAGACGGCAAGCGACAGGAAAGGGGGAATTGAGGAGAAAGCGAGAGGCAAGAGAAAGGCTGGGCATAATGGAGTAAGAGGCAATAAAGGAAAGATGCAGGGCAGTGACTGTGTAGGGAAAGAATGTGTGGAGAAAAAGTGGGAGAGTGTGAACGAGAACGGATGAGGAAAAGAGAGGAGATAGAGAAAATGAGGAAATGTATATGTATAGAGAGAGAGAGAGAGGGAGAAAGGGACAGAGAGAGAGAGAGAGAGAGAGAGAGAGAGAGAGAGAGTTAGAGAGAAAGGGACAGAGAGAGAGAGAGAGAGAGAGAGAGAGAGAGAGAGACACACAGAGAGACAGAGAGAGACAGAGACAGAGAGAGAGGGAGATAGAGAGCGAGAGGGAGAGAGAGAGAGGGAGAGAGAGAGAGAGAGTTAGAGAGAAAGGGACAGAGAGAGAGAGGACAGTGGAGCAGAGTGGAGATCCTGGGAAGGGGTTTGGAAGAGGCTGAGGGGAACAAGGAGTGAGAAGTGAGGAAAGAAAGAGAAAGAGAAAGGGGGACAAAGACAAATTCTTCCCATTCTCTGTCATTCCACTCTGTCGCTTCTCCGTGTCTTCCACTCCCCACGCTGCCTTCCTTCTCTCCCACTGCCCGGCCACCCACACTCCTTCTCTCTTTCCTACTCCTCCACCTCATTCTCTAGCTCTCAGTTCTTTGTACCCAATGCCCACTCTTCCTTGTCATTCTCCCACTCCCCACTTCCTTACTCCTTGTCTCCCACCGCCAACACACCACGTTCTGTCTCACACACTGTCAGATTTCTCTCATTTTTTCCACTCTCCCTCTTTTTCCTCCTACTCCTTTATTTCCCAACTCTCTCCCTCACCCTCTACCCTTCCTTCTCTCCTACACTCCCCACGCTCCCTTCCCTCTCTCCCACTCTACCCGTTTCCCCTCCATCTCGGTTCATATCGTCTGCAGACTTTGTACCAAAGCCATCAACGACATCATCCATGTCATTGCCATATAGCATAAAATAATCGGTCCCAACACAGACCCCTGCGGAACACCACTGGACATCTGCAGCCAGACAGAAAATGTTCCCTCCATTCACACTTGTTGCCTCCTGGCAATCAGCCACTGCTTTATCTGTGCTGGACTCTTTTCTGTGATGTTATGGGCTCGTAGCTTGTTAAGCAGCCTCATGTGTGCCACCTTTTCAAAGGGCTTCCTAAATTCAAAGTACACAACATCAACCGATTGTCATTTGTTTATCCCACTTGTTATTTCTTCAATTAAATCCTACAGATTTGGCTGCAAACCATGCTGACTACGGCCCTTTTAATCATTTGCCCAAAGTACCATGAGACATCATCCTTAATAATCGACTCTCACACACTCCTATCCACTGAGGTCAGACCGACCGGCCTTCAGTATACTTTCCTCTGCCTCTCGCGCTTCTTGAAAAGTGGAGTGAAACTCTTGTACCTGACTCTCCCCGGAATCTCTCTTCCACACCACACCGTTCCTTCTTCCTCACCTATTCCCTATTCCTGCTTCTGTCTCTTCATCTCCCCGCTCTGTCTTCTCCCTCTTGCAGTCTCCACTTTCCCTTCTCTCTCTTCACTACACTTCCTTCTTTCTTTTACTACTCCGTCTCATCTGTCTCGCACCGGACTCTCCCTTCTCTGCCTCACAAACCCACTCTCCCAAACCCCGCTGCCCGCCTCTCTCCTGGACCCCACACTCCCTTCTCTCTTCTACTCGCTCTCCCCAATCTGTCTCCCAGTCCCCACTGTCCCGTCTTTCTTAAGCCCACTCTCACCTGTCTCTCTGCCACTCCCCACTCACCATTCTCTCTCCCACTCCCCATTCTCCCTTCCCTCTCTCCCAATCCCCACTTCATAGGTATCTGAGCAGCCAGAGCATCAAAGGTTATGGTGAGAAGGCGAGGGAGTGGGACTAGATAGGAGAATGGATCAGCTCAGGATAAAATGGCGGAACAGACTCGATGGGTCGAATGGCCTACTTTTGCTCCTTTGTCTGATGGTCTTATGGTCTTTTCCCACTCCCTGACACACTCCGTACCCGTCCTTCTCTCCGACTACGCACTCTCCCTCTCCTATCTCACTTCTCGCTCTCCCTTCTTTCTCTCCCACCGCACACGATTCCCTCTCTCACACCCACTCCCCACTCTCCCTTCCCTTCCTCCTCTCTCCCGCTCCCCACGCTCCCTTCCCTTCCTCCAACTCCACCCTTTTTTCTCTGTCCCAGTCCACATTCTTCCTTCGGTCCTCTATTACCCACACCCATCTCCCTCCCCTACTTCCCCTTCTGCGTCTTACATACGCCTCTCGGATCTCTCTCTCTCCCAATCCCCATTCTTGATTCTCCCAATAACCATTCATGCTTCTCCCAACATTGCTTTCTCTTTCCCACGCAACAATATAAATACCCTGTACCCCACTCCGCACTCTCCCTTCTCTCTCGCTCCCTCCGTTCTCTCTTAATTGACCGTCTCTACCGGCCACACCATCCCATCTCCCCATTACACTCCCCACTCCTCCAGTAGCCACTCTTCCGTCTCTCTCTCTCCCCACTCTCCCTTCTCACTCTCCCACACACAATCCTTTCTCTCTCTCTCCCTCCATTCTCCTCTCTGCTGTTCCGCTCTTTGTCGTCTGTCACTCCCACTCCACCCTCTCCTTATTCTCTTCCTCACGGCACAATTCCTTCTCTTTCCTTGCCCCACTCTCCCTTCTCTCTTCTAGCACCCGCACTGCTGTCCCCCTCCCACTCCTTCCCTTCTCTGTCTCTCACTCCCTACTACACTCTCTCTGCCAATCGTGTTCCGCTCTCCTACTCACCACTCGCAACTCTTCCTTCGCTCATTCACACTCACTACCTTTGCTTTTGTCTCTTCCACTTCCGAATCACCACTCCTCTCTCCGTCTCGCCATTGTCCCTTCCTCCTCTGTACCTCCCCACTCATCCCTCTGTCTCTCCCACCCCTCACTGCCCTCTGTCCGTATTCTCTACATCTACCCACTTCCCCTTCTCTCTCCCGCTCCCTTTCCTCTCCCCCCCTCCGCGCTTCGTTCTCTGCTGCTCTCCCCACTCGCACTTGTCTGCCTCCCATCGTTCACTCTCCCTTCCATCTCTCCCATACCCACTCACCCTTCACTCTCCCATTTCCCACTCTCCTTTTTGCTTCCTATCCTGCCACTATCTTCCACTCCACAATCTCCCTTCTCTTTCTCCCGTTCCCCTCTTTCCTTTCTCTGTCTCGCACTCACCACTCTCCTTTCTACCCCACTCCCCACTCTCCCTTCTCTTTCTCGCGCTCCCCACTCTCTCTCTTCTCTCTCTCTCTCTCCCCACTCTCAATAGACAGTAGACAATAGGTGCAGGAGTAGGCCATTCAGCCCTTCAAGCCAGCATCACCATTCACTGTGATCATGGCTGATCATCCACAATCAGTATGCAGTTCCTGCCTTATCCCCATAATCTTTGATTCCGCTATTTTTAAGAGCTCTATCCATCTCTTTGCCAGGGTCCGGGATGTCTCTGACCGGGTGCACGACATCCTGGTACGAGAGGGAAAGCAACCAGTAGCCGTGATACATGTTGGAACCAACGACATAGGCAGGAAGAGGGATGAGGTCCTGAAGTGTGAGTTTCGGGAACTAGGCAGAAGGTTGAAGAACAGGACCTCAAGGGTGGTGTTCTCAGGATTGCTGCCAGTGCTGCGTGACAGAGATAGTAAGAATTAGAGGAGATGGCAGTTGAATGCGTGGCTGAGGAGTTGGTGCAGAGAGCACGGTTTTAGATTTTTAGATCATTGGGATCTCTTCTGGTGAAGGTGGGATCTGTACAGATTGGATGGGTTGCACCTGAACTCGAGGGGGAGCAATATCCTTGCAGGTAGGTTTGCTAGCATGGTTCGGGAGGGTTTAAACTAATTTGCGAGGGGGGTGGGACCCAGAGCGATAGAGCAGTGAAAGAAGTGCATGGTGTAAAGCCAGATCTATCATACAGAGAGGCTTTAAGGAAAGAGAAGCAGAATAAACGGTGTAAATACAGTAAGGTAGAAGGGCTGAAATGTGTGTACCTCAATGCAAGAAGCATCAGGAACAAAGGTGATGAACTGAGAGCTTGGATACATACATGGAATTATGATGTAGTGGCCATTACAGAGACTTGGCTGGCACCAGGGCAGGAATGGATTCTCAATATTCCTGGATTTCAGTGCTTTATAAGGGATAGAGAGGGTGGAAAAGGGGGAGTAGGGGTGGCATTACTGGTCAGGGATACTATTACAGGTACAGAAAGGGTGGGTAATGTAGCAGGAGCCTCTTTTGAGTGAATATGGGTGGAAGTCAGGAACAAGAGGGGAGCAGTTATTTTATTGGGGGTATTCTATAGGCCCCTTGGTAGCAGTAGAGATACAGAGGAGCAGATTGGGAGACATATTTCGGAAAGGTGTAAAAATAACAGGGTTGTTACCATGGGTAACCTTAACTTCCCTAATATTGATTGGCACCTGATTAGTTCCAAGGGTTTAGATGGGGCAGAGTTTGTTAAGTGTGTCCAGGACGGATTCCTGTACACAGTATGTGGACAGGCCGACCAGGGGGAATGCCATACTAGATTTAGTACTAGGTAATGAACTGGGTCAGGTCACAGATCTCTCAGTGGGTGAGCACCTGGGGGACAGTGACCACCGTTCCCTGACCTTTAGCATTATCATGAAAAAGGAGAGAATCAGAGAGGACAGGAAAATTTTTAATTGGGGAAATGCAAATTATGAGCCTATAAGGCTAGAAATTGCGGGTGTGTATTGGGATGATGTTTTTGCAGGGAAATGTACAATGGACATGTGGTCGATGTTCAGAGATCTCTTGCGGGATGTTAGGGATAATTTTGTCCCGGTGAGGAAGATAAAGAATGGTAGGGTGAAGGAACCATGGGTGACAAGTGAGGTGGAATATCTAGTCAGGCAGAAGAAAGCAGCATACATGAGGTTTAGGAAGCAAGGATCAGATGGGTCTATTGAGGAATATAGGGAAGCAAGAGAGGAGCTTAAGAAGGGGCTGAGAAGAGCAAGAAGGGGGCATGAGAAGGCCTTGGCGAGTAGGGTAAAGGAAAACCCCAAGGCATTCTTCAATTATGTGAAGAAAAAAAGGATGACCGGAGTGAAGGTAGGACCGATTAGATATAAAGGTGGGAAGATGTGCCTGGAGACTGTGGAAGTGAGCGAGGTCCTCAATGAATACTTCTTTTCGGTATTCACCATTGAGAGAGAACTTGCTGATGGTGAGGACAATATGAGTGAGGTTGATGTTCTGGAGCATGTTGATATTAAGGGAGAGGAGGTGTTGGAGTTGTTAAAATACATTAGGACAGATAAGTCCCAGGGGCCTGACGGAACATTCCCTAGGCTGCTCCACGAGGCAAGAGAAGAGATTGCTGAGCCTCTGGCTAGGATCTTTATGTCCTCGTTGTCCACGGGAATGGTACCAGAGTATTGGAGGGAGGCGAATGTTGTCCCCTTGTTCAAAAAAGGTAGTAGGGATAGTCCGGCTAATTATAGACCAGTGAGCCTTACGTCTTTGGTGGGAAAGCTGTTGGAAAAGATTCTTAGAGATAGGATCTATAGGCATTTAGAGAATCATGCTCTGATCAAGGACAGTCAGCATGGCTTTGTGAAGGGCAGATCGTGTCTAACAAGCCTGATAGAGTTCTTTGAGGAGGTGAGCAGGCATATAGATGAGGGTAGTGCAGTGGATGTGATCTATATGGATTTTAGTAATGCATTTGACAAGATTCCACACGGTAAGCTTATTCAGAAAGTTAGAGGGCATGGGATCCAGAGAGGTTTGGCCAGGTGGGTTCAGAATTGGCTTGCCTGCAGAAGACAGAGGTGGTGGTGGTGGAGGGAGTACATTCAGATGAGAGGATTGTGACTCGTGGTGTCCCACAAGGATCTGTTCTGGGATCTCTACTTTTCGTGATTTTTATTAGCGACCTGGATGTTGGGGTAGAAGGGTGGGTTGGCCAGTTTGCAGACGACACAAAGGTTGGTGGTGTTGTAGATAGTGTAGAGGATTGTCAAAGATTGCAGAGAGACATTGATAGGATGCAGAAGTGGGCTGAGAAGTGGCAGATGGAGTTCAACCCGGAGAAGTGTGAGGTGGTACACTTTGGAAGGACAAACTCCAAGGCAGAGTACAAAGTAAATGGCAGGATACTTGGTAGTGTCGAGGAGCAGAGAGATCTCGGGATACAAGTCCACAGATCCCTGAAAGTTGCCTCACAGGTGGAAAGGGTAGTTAAGAGAGCTTATGGGCGTTAGCTTTCATAAGTCGAGGGATAGAGTTTAAGAGTCGCGATGTAATGATGCAGCTCTATAAAACTCTGGTTAGGCCACACTTGGAGTACTGTGTCCAGTTCTGGTCACCTCACTATAGGAAGGATGTGGAAGCATGGGAAAGGGTACAGAGGAGATTTACCAGGATGCTGCCTGGTTTAGAAAGTATGCATTATGATCAGAGATTAAGGGAGCTAGGGCTTTACTCTTTGGAGGGAAGGAGGATGAGAGGAGACATGATAGAGGTGTACAAGATAATAAGAGGAATAGATAGAGTGGATAGCCTGCGCCTCTTCCCCAAGGCACCACTGCTCAATAGAATAGGACATGGCTTTAAGGTAAGGGGTGGGAAGTTCAAGGGGGATATTAGAGGAAGGTGTTTTACTCAGAGACTGGTTGGTGCATGGAATGCACTGCCTGAGTCAGTGGTGGAGGCAGATATACTGGTGAAGTTTAAGAGACTACTAGGCAGGTATATGGAGGAATTTAAGGTGGGGGCTTATATGGGAGGCAGGGTTTGAGGGTCGGCACGACATTGTGGGCCGAAGGGCCTGTACTGTGCTGTACTATTCTATGTTCTATGTTCTTTCTTGAAAGCATCCAGAGACTTGGCCTCCACAGCCTTCTGGGGCAGAGCATTCCATATATCCACCAATCTCTGGGTGAGAAAGTTTTTCCTCAACTCCATTCTAAATGGCCTACCCCTTACTCTTAAACTGTGGCCTCTGGTTCTGGACTCACTCATCAGCGGGAACATGCTTCCTGCCTCCAGCGTGTCCAATCCCTTAATAATCTTATATGCTTCAATAAGATCCCCTCTCTGCCTTCTAAATTCCAGAGTGTAAAAGCACAGTCGCTCGAATCTTTCGACATATGACAGTCACGCCATCCCGGGAATTAACCTTGTGAACCTACGCTGCACTTCCTCAATAGCAAGAATGTTCTTCCTTAAATTTGGAGACCAATACTGCACACAGTACTCCAGGTGTGGTCTCACCAGGGCCCTGTACAACTGCAGAAGGACCTCTTTGCTCTTATACTCAATTTCTCTTGTTATGAAGGCCAGCATGCCATTAGCTTTCTTCACTGCCTGCTGTACTTGCATGCTTGCTTTCAGTGACTGATGTACAAGAACACCTAGATCTCGTCGTGCTTCCCCTTTTCCTAACTTGACTCCATTTAGACAATAATCTGCCTTCCTGTTCTTACCATCAAAGGGGATAACCTCACATTTATCCACATTAAACTGCATCTGCCCACTCACCCAGCCTGTCCAAGTCACCCTGCATTCTCCTAACATCCTCCTCACAATTCACACTGCCACCCATCTTTGTGTCATCGGGAAATTTGCTAATGTTACTTTTAATTCCCTCATCTAAATCATTAATATATATTGTAAACAGCTGCGGTATCCCACTGGTCACCGTCTGCCATTCCGAAAGGGAGCCATTAATCGCTACTCTTGTTTCCTGTCTGCCAACCAATTTTCTATCCATGTCAGTACCCGACCCCCAATACCATATGCCCTAATTTTGCCCACTTATCTCCTATGTGGGACTTTATCAAAGGCTTTCTGAAATTCCAGGCACACTACATCCACTGGCTCTTCCTTGTCCATTTTCATAGTTACATCCTCAAAAAATTCCAGAAGATTAGTCGAGCACGATTTTCCCTTCGTTAATCCATGCTGACTCGGACCGATCCTGTTACTGCTGTCCAGATGTGTCGTAATTTCATCTTTTATAATTGACTCCAGCATCTCTGCCAGCACTCTCGCTCTCTTTCTCCCCCACTCCCCACTCTCCCTTCTCTTTCTCGCGCTCCCCACTCTCCCATCTCTCTCCCACAGCCTGCAACCACTTCTCCCTCCCACTCCCTATTGTCCCTTCCCTCTGTCTGAATGCCTTATTCCCATCTCTCACACACTCAATCTCAAATTTCTCCCTCCCTTGCACTACCCACTCTCCGGATTTTCTCTCGCTTTCCCGACTCTCCTTCCTCAGTGACGCAGGCCGACGCTTCTTGTCTGCGTTCCCACAGCTCTCGCTCCCTTCTGTCTTGTCCTTTCCACTCTTCTCTGTCACCAACCCACGTTCCCTTTTATTTTCCACACAATACTCTCTCTCATCTCTAAGCCTCACCGAGCACACTCTCTTCTCTCTCTTCACTCCCAACCAAAAATTATCTTTCTCCCAGTCTCCACACTCCTTCTGTCTCTCCCATTGCACATTCTCATGTATCCTTTTCCCACTCTTCGCTCCTGGTGTCTCTCTCTCACAGTTCCTACCCTTCATTCTCTCTCTCCCACTCACAACTTCCCACTAACCCTGCGTTCTCCCTCTATGGAATCCAACTCCTCTCTCTCCCTTAACTTTCTCTCCAACCCGCTCTCTTCCTTTTCTGTCTAGCACTCCTCATTACCATTTCCTCTCACCAATCTCAGTTCTCAGTCTCCCACTCCCCAGTCTACAGTCTCTGTGCCAATCCCCACCCTGCATTGTCTCTTTTCCACTTATACTCTCTCGAATGTTATTTCCCTCCCACAGCCTAACCCCTTCCATCTCTCCCATTACCCATCGGCTCTTCACTTTCCCTCACTTGACCACACTCTCTCTACCCCACTCCCCAATCTCCCTTCTCCCCCACTCCCCAATCTCACTTCTCCCCACACTCCCCAATCCCCCTCCTCCCCCCACTCCCCAATCTCACTTCTCCCCCCCACTCCCCAGTCTCACTTCTGTCGTCCCCCCACTCCCCAATCTCCCTTCTCCCCCCACTCCCTAATCTCACTTCTGTCTTCCCCCCACTCCCCAATCTCCCTTCTCCCTCTCCCCCCACTCCCCAATCTCCCTTCTCTCCCCCCACGCCCCAATCTCCCTTCTCTCTCTCCACTCCCCAATCTCCCTTCTCCCCCTCACTCTCCAATCTCACCTCTCCCCACCACTCCCCAATCTCCCTTCTCTCTCTCTCCCCCACTCCCCAATCTCCCTTCTCTCTTCCCCACTCCCCAATCTCCCTTCTCCCCCCCACTCCCCAATCTCCCTTCTCTCCCCCCACTCCCCAATCTCACTTCTCCCTCTCCCAATCCCCAATCTCACTTCTGTCTTCCCCCCACTTCCCAATCTCCCTTTATCTCTCACCCCCCACTCCCCAATCTCCCTTCTCTCCCCACTCCCCAATCTCCCTGCTCCCCCCACTCCCCAATATCACTTCTCCCCCCCACTCCCCAATCTCCCTTCTCCCCCCACTCCCCAATCTCACTTCTCTCCCCCCACTCCCCAATCTCCCTTCTCTCCCCTTCTCCCCAATCTCCCTTCTCTCCCCTTCTCCCCAATCTCCCTTCTCTCCCCCACTCCCCAATCTCCCTTCTCCTCCCCACTCCCCAATCTCCCTTCTCTCTCTCCCCCCACTCCCCAATCTCCCTTCTCTCCCTCCACTCCCCAATCTCCCTTCTCTCTCTCCCCCTACTCCCTAATCTCTCTTCTCCCCCCCACACTAGCCAATCTCCCTTCTCTCCCCCACTCCCCAATCTCCCTTTCCCCCCCACTCCCCAATCTCACTTCTCTCCCCCCACTCCCCAATCTCACTTCTCTCCCCCACTCCCCAATCTCCCTTCTCTCCCCCCACTCCCCAATCTCACTTCTCTCTCTCCCAATCCCCAATCTCACTTCTGTCTTCCCCCCATGCCCCAATCTCCCTTTATCTCTCACCCCCCACTCCCCAATCTCCCTTCTCTCCCCACTCCCCAATCTCCCTGCACCCCCCACTCCCCAATATCACTTCTCCCCCCCACTCCCCAATCTCCCTTCTCCCCCCCCATGCCCCAATCTCCCTTTATCTCTCACCCTGTCTTCTCTCTCTCCCACTCCCCACTCTCGGTTTTCCGTCTCCCACCATGATCTTCCTTCTCTCTCACATTCACTGTCTCCTTTTTCTCTCTCAATCCTCACTCTCTGCTCCCTCTTCAACTCCATTCCCCATTCCCCTTTGTTTCCCCTTCCCTTCACTCTAACCCCTCCAAATCTCGCCATTGCTCTAACCCACTTTTACTTATTCTCCTCCATTTCTGTTTCCACTCACACTGCCACTCTGTCTACCCCTTTCACTGTCCAGTGGTCTTTGGTTTCCCTTTTCTTCACCGCATTCCTCTTCTTCCTGATTTTAGCAATGGTGCACACAGACAAATCCGAACACCTCCTTTTCTAGGAGCATGTTCCCTGAACGGATGCCCGCATGGGGCGTGCTTTTCTAACTGGGAATTTCGGACAGCCTGGCCTTGTTTTGCTGAATGCGGTTTGACGCAGAAGTGAGGCAGATGGAAGGAAGTCTGAGTGTGCGAGAGAGAGGAGCGAAATCGTGCATGGAAGAGAGGAAAGAGAGCAAGGAACTGCGAGAGATTTGCAGAGGAACACAGAATACGCTGGTGGAGCTCAGCAGCCCACGGAGTTTCTATGGAAAAGAGTGAACAGTTGACCTTTTGGGCCAAGACCCTTCATAAGGGCTTCAGCAGGCGTAGTGGTAGCTTTATGGCCGGTTTATTGTTCACAGCGCGTTCCAGTGCGCAAGGAGCTGAGTGAAATGTCAGTTCTTCTAGGTATTCGCAGAAGAGCCGGACTCGAATGTTAATTACATTTCCTGCGAATGGTAATGAGCTGTTTCTACTTAATGGCGAATGAAATATGCAAGTGATCATAAAATGGCCGACCTGATGTCGAAGCTCAATTGCTGAGCAACGAAGTAACAGGGCGTAAACAACGGCTGCAAAGTTACAAGAGAGACATCGACTGGCGAGAAATAAAACTGCAAAGAAAATCTAAAGGGACATAACAATCAGCACTTGAAATAATTTCACTTACATGACTGAATGCTGTTTGTTTTGCGGTAACGGTCCTGCGCAAAGACAAATAGTACAATAAATTACAATATTTAATGAATATTTTGGAAAAAAGTGATTAACTAAACTGGCAGAGCGATGCTGAACTAAAATGATTCCCGGTGCACTCCTGGTTTGATGTTTGATATTGTATGTGTTGCTCGATCGCTTTTTGCCATTTCTGTAATTTCTTCTTTCCTCACGTGTTAGGTGTTTGATGTTTGCCAATCTTAGAGTTGCACTCTGAATAAATACTTTGATCATAAATATATTTTGAAGCTTTTGGCCATTGTTCAGGTGGTCGTGGACTGTTCATGAATCTGATGGTGGGGAGGAGAAGCTATTTCTGATGTTTGGAGAATTGTTCTTCAGGCTCCTGGACCTCTCCCCCGGGTGAGGCATGTCCTGGATATTGGAGGTCTTTAGTAATGGATGCCACTGAACTGAGGCACCAGCTGTTAAAGGTGTCCCTGATGGTGGGGAGAGTTGTGCCCGATGAATCTGTCTGAGTCTACAAGCCTCTGCAGCCTTTTGCAATTCAGTTCATTAGAGGTTCCATTGCACACGGTGATGCAACCAGTTCAGAATCGCTGAAGTATTTGGTGACCACTGGCGTGCTTTCCCATCAATGAGTTAGGCCAGGAATAGATTCTCAGAGACAGTGGCACGCAAGAACATGAAACCAGTCACCCTATCCAGCACGCACTCCACTGGGTACTGGTGTCTGTCTCTCCAGAACTGATGCAGGGAGCAGGGGCTCAGATTGATGTATCGTTGGAATCTCTTCTGGGAATAGTATGACCTGTACAAATGGTCTGAATCAAAAGGGTTGACTAATATCCCTGCGGGTAGGTTGGTCCGGGTGGTTTTAAACTAATTTAGCGGGGGGGGGGGGGGGGTAATAACCGGAGTGATAGTGATGAAGATGAGGCTGTTTGTTTACAAGCAGGGACAATGTGTAGTGAGACTCCTTGCAAGGAGACACTCATGGTAAGAAACATAACAGGCACTAGGATGAGTCGCAACGTAAAAGGCGTACTAAATCCGAAAGGTGAATACAGGCCTGGAGATGTTATATTTGATTGCGCGCAGCATGCCTAATAAGGTCGATGAACTTAGATACATAGATAGATAGATAGATGTACTTTATTGATCCCGAGGGAAATTGGGGTTCGTTACAGCCGCAGCAACCAAGAATAGAGCGTAAATATAGCAATACAAAAACCACAAACAATCAAACAACAAAATGCTAACTATGCCAGATGGAAAACAACTCCAGGACCAGTCTATTGGCTCAGGGTGTCTGACCCTCCACGGGAGGAGCTGCACGTTCGATGGTCACAGGCAGGAACGACCTTCCGTGCCGCCAAGTGTTGTATCACGGTGGAATGTGGCCGAAGTCCAACAGTAAAAAGTTCAATATCCAGTCTGCAAACACGTTCCTCGATCGTAAATGACCCGGATTGCACCATCTGTTGTTAACCAGATCAGTAAGCACCCAACTCCTTCACGCTTACCACTCTCAGTGCACTTCCGGTCAGCCGGAACGGTATTACCCACCGGACGTCTCGACCCGGTCCTCCTTCCTCGACTTTGTGATCCCCCTCTGCATCCTCTGTGTGTTTTCCTCCGGATTTCAGCGGGGGTGTCCGTCACTCTGCTTGCTAAACCGGCCGGCATTAGCTGGAATACACAATGCGACCTTGTTTCTGTCCCGCGTGTCGGGATGTAACCATTTCCAGCGCTAAAAAAAATGTAGCCCAGTTACAGATTGACAGGTATGATAGAAACATAGAAACATAGAAAATAGGTACAGGAGTAGGCCATTCGGCCCTTCGAGCCTGCACCGCCATTTATTATGATCATGGCTGATCATCCAACTCAGAACCCTGCCCCAGCCTTCCCTCCATACCCGCTGATCCCCGTAGCCACAAGGGCCATATCTAACTCCCTCTTAAATATAGCCAATGAACTGGCCTCAACGGTTTCCTGTGGCAGAGAATTCCACAGATTCACCACTCTCTGTGTGAAGAAGTTTTTCCTAATCTCGGTCCTAAAAGGCTTCCCCTTTATCCTCAAACTGTGACCCCTCGTTCTGGACTTCCCCAACATCGGGAACAACCTTACTGCATCTAGCCTGTCCAATCCCTTTAGGATTTTATACGTTTCAATCAGATCCCCCCTCAATCTTCTAAATTCCAACGAGTACAAGCCCATTTCATCCAGTCTTTCTTCATATGGAAGTCCTGCCATCCCAGGAATCAATCTGGTGAACCTTCTTTGTACTCCCTGTATGGCAAGGATGTCTTTCCTCATATTAGGGAACCAAAACTGCACACAATACTCCAGATGTGGTCTCACCAAGGCCTTGTACAACTGCAGTAGTACCTCCCTGCTCCTGTACTCGAATCCTCTCGCTATAAATGCCAGAATACCATTCGCCTTTTTCACCGCCTGCTGTACCTGCATGCCCACTTTCAATAACTGGTGTATAATGACACCCAGGTCTCGTTGCACCTCCCCTTTTCCTAATCGGCCACCATTCAGATAATAATCTGTTTTCCTATTTTTGCCACCAAAGTGGATAACTTCACATTTATCCACATTAAATTGCATCTGCCATGAATTTGCCCACTCACCCAACCTATCCAAGTCACTCTGCATCCTCTTAGCATCCTCCTCACAGCTAACACTGCCACCCAGCTTCGTGTCATCCGCAAACTTGGAGATGCTGCATTTAATTCCCTCATCCAAGTCATTAATATATATTGTAAACAACTGGGGTCCCAGCACTGAGCCTTGCGGTACCCCACTAGTCACCGCCTGCCATTCTGAAAAGGTCCCGTTAATTCCCACTCTTTGCTTCCTGTCTGCTAACCAATTCTCCATCCACATCAATACCTTACCCCCAATACCATGTTCTTTAATTTTGCACACTAATCTCCTGTGTGGGACCTTGTCAAAAGCCTTTTGAAAATCCAAATATACCACATCCACTGGTTCTCCCCTATCCACTCTACTAGTTACATCCTCAAAAAATACTATGAGATTCGTCAGACATGATTTTCCTTTCACAAATCCATGCTGACTTTGTCTGATCATTTCACCGCTTTCCAAATGTGCTTTTATCACATCTTTAATAACTGACTCCAGCAGTTTCCCCACTACTGACGTTAGGCTAATCGGTCTATAATTCCCCGGTTTCTCTCTCCCTGCTTTGATGATGATGTTGCAGTCATCACTGAATCGTGGCTGAAGGAAGATTATGGCTGGGAGCTCAACGTCCAAGGATACACATTGTATCGAAAAGACAGGCAGGAAGGCAGAAGTGGAGGTGTGGCTTTCTTGGTTAAAAAAAAAGAAATAAACTTATTATAAAGAAGTTACATAAGATGCGAAGATGTCGAACTACTGTGAATAGATAACTGAAAAGGATCCTGATGGGAGTTATAAACAGGCCCTGGAACAATAGTCGGGATGTGGTCTACGAGTTACCACGGGAGATAGAAAATGCATGACAAAAGGCAAAATTACAGTAGTCATGGGGGATCTCAATGTGCAGGAGGATTGGGAACATCAGGTTGGTGCGGGATTCAAAGAAAGGTAACCGCTGGAATGCTTACGAGATTTTTTTTGAAGAGCATACAAACATGCAAACGCAGACAGGACAGGCGCATAGACACAAGATATACACACACACACAAATACAACGACACTTTCATATCTCCCTCCCCAGGTCTCCACTGTGTTCAGTGTGCATTCAATATTCGATTAGTTTCAATCTGATATCTCCATCATTTTTCTTTCTAAACCCAACGAGTTCAGGCCTGGGTTCATCAAACGGTTCACTCTTTCATTCCCTATTCAACTTCCTCAATGCATTGAGACTGTCCGTGCTCTCCCATTTTCAGAATTAAACCCATGATATTGCTGTATCCCGTACAAACAATGCAATGCTATTTAGTTCCCCGAACTATTGTACACACATCCCTCTGGTGTCCTGAAGGGTTTCTTCCGCACTAGCCAGGTGTTCACAGCAGCCACAATGTCTCGTCAAAGACTGAACGCCGTCTGCTAGCTGGTCTGACACAGACACACAATAAGACGGACTGACAAACACGCGGAAGCATATAAACACACAGAAATCCAGACAGAAATAGATACAGTAATAATTCAGGCAGCTATTTTATGAAGTGTTTGAAACCATTCTTGCTCTGGGATATTCTAATGTGCTTGTGCTATAGTCAACGGGTTTGGGGTGCGCACAGAGCTGGGCATGTCGGTGGATTTGGGAGTGTTGGCGGGTTCGAGGAGTTTTGGCGAATATGAGGATACATGGGGATTTGCCGATGTGCGCGCACATATACATTTGTCAGCGAATATGGGTGTTTCGGTGGATTTGGGAGCAGCCACTGACGGCGGGAGGGGGCGTGTGGGCGGGGGAGTGGTGGTGTTAGGATGAGTTTGGGAGGTGCGCATATTTAAGGGATTGTATGAGAGATACCGGCACACAATAACGTGGTTAGTCACCCCATCCAGAAATGACTCCTCGATCGGTGTTGGTGTGTGACTTTCCGACTTCCCGACTTTCCCATCCTAAAGTCCGAAATCAATTCCTTCGTCTTGGTGACGCTGACTGTGATAAGGGTGGTGGGGTTTGATGCTTTCCATCTCTCTCTCTCTCTCTAATTTCATTCTGTCGCCTGCTACTCACACTGCAAACCAAGACCCCTCCCACAACCAGTGCTCTTTTCCTTGGGCGGGAGTGGAATGAGGAAGGGAATAGTGGAGCAGAGAAAAAGAGGGAGAGAGTAGAATTGGAGAGTGTCATGGTCCGGTCCGTGAAGTCTGTATTCCGGTTCACGGTCCGGTCCATAGTTCCTTATTCCAGGGTTTCTGGTTTTCCCCAGTTTCTGTTGCAGGTACATGATTCTCGTTTTGGGGACGAGACATAAATACCTCTGCACACCAGGGATTCCCAGCTGGACTATTCTGTTCCCCTCCCTGTCTTTTCCCCCCTCGCCTGACTCTCTGCCTGGATACCTCGCTTGACTCTCTGCCAGGATTCCTCGCCTGACTCTCTGCCTGGATACCTAGTCTGACTCTCTGCCTACTCACCTCGGCCGGATACACCGCCTGTATCGCTGAAGTTTTACCACTGGAGGAAGACCGGGGTATTGTTAGGTCAAGATCAGGAACTGTCTTTCGTTGTCAGGAATTGTCTCTCTGTGTCCACAATTTCGCTAGGTAGGTCCGGCCGTTTGCCGCTACCTAGTGTCAGGAACTGTCTCTATGTCCTCGCCTTCGCTAGGTGGGTCCGGGCATTTGCCGCCACCTTGTGTTGGGATCCGTCTCTTCATGTTCAGCGTTCTGGGTCTGTGTATGAGTCCCGGCCCTACGTCCTGTTCCCAAGGAGGGGTCCCGACTCTGTGTTATGTGTATGAGTCCCAGCCCTACGTCCTGTTCACAAGGAGGGGTCCTGGCTCTGTGTTCCATGCTCCCGTCACTCCTAGTCCAAGGCTCCGTGCTCCTGAAAGCCCTCGTCCAGTCCGTGCCTCGTCCAGTCCTATCCGTGTCCTGTCCATGTGCCTTTACCTGTCCTTCTGTCTCGCCCTACCCAGGAGTTCCTGACCCAAGCCATATACAGTCCTGTAGCCTCGTTTTGTCCTCGCCTAGTTCTGGAGTCCGAGCCTGAGTCAAGTCCCAGGTTCTGGGTCCTAGCCCAGTCCCTGGCTCGGAGTCCAAACCCAAGCCTCGAAGTACCCTGGACACAAGACTCAAGACCCTAAGCCTGCCTGCAAGCCTCAAGTCTCAAGACCCCCAGCCTGCCTGCAAGCCTCAAGCCTCAAGACCCCAAGCCTGTCTCCAAGCCTCAAGCCTCAAGACCCCAGCCTCCAGTCCTGCAGTCATGTCATGTCCTTGCCTGATTCTGGTGGCCGAGCCCGAGGCAAGACCCAGGTTCTGGGTCCTTGTCCAGTGTCTGGCTTAGGGTTCAAGCCCAGGCTCCTAGATCATGGCTGCTTGTCTGGTTTCCCTGTTTCTTGTCCATGTCCTCGCCCAGGTCCTGCATCCTTGTTCTGTTCCTAGTACTTCAGTGTCTGTGTCTTGGATTTGGGTCCGCTATCAACGACCCCCATTGTGACAGAGAGAAAAGAAACGTGGCGGAGAGAATGGGAGGGAGACAGAGGGAGAACGACAGATACAGATAGAGAGAGGGAGAGAGAATGAGATTAGAGGGAGAGAGGCTACCAGACAGATCCAAAGAAAGCGAGACACAAAGCGAGAGATAGATTGACACTTACAGACAGTGGAAACGGCGGGATCGGAAGGAAAGAGACTGAAGCAGAGAGAGACAGGAGACAGTGAGAAAGACAAGGGTCAGAGAGACGGAGTCAGAGAGGCGGGCTTTGAGAGAGACGGTGGAGAGAGAGTGAGAGAGAGATGTGGGGGGCGAGAAAGATACGAGCGAAGAGAGAAAGAGATAGGGAAGGTGGAAGGAAAGAGATTGGGGAGAGTGAGACAAGATTGAGAAAGACCGGGCCAAGAGATGATCCGAGAGAGAGACGGGGGAGAGAGGTGCGGGAAAGAGACCGGGGAGAGTGAGGGACCACAGACAGAGAAATAGGGTAGTGAATTGGGGAAAGGGAGAGACGGGGGTTGGAGAGAGAGACTGCAGGTGTGAGAGACAAACGGGGAGGCCAGGCTATGAAGGTATACCAGGAGAACACCAGACATTGGGGTTGAGAGCAAAATTGGATACACTATTTTGAAATGGCAGTATAAGCTCGATCGGCCCAATGGTCTAATACTCCTATATGTTATGGTGTTATGATCTTATGGTATAAGGGAGACGGCGGTATTAGAAATGAGAGGGAGAGAGACAGGCGAGCGTGACAGAGAAGGCAGAATTGACAAAATGGAAACTGCAGAGAGAGAGACGGGGAGACGAGGGAGGTAAAGAGAGGGTGATGGGAAGAGAAATGGGGGTAGAGAGAAGCGAGGGAAGGCGAAATGTGAGACAGAAGCAGAGAGAGAGAAGGTGGTGTGAGAGTGGTTAAGAGAGGAGGGTAGAGAGTTGGCAGGTATATGGAGGGACCGGATAGAGAGACGAGAGGCAAAGCAACGGGGGGCGGGGGGGGGGGGAGACAGAAAGATAGATGAGAGAGAGAGAGAGAGAGAGATACTGGGTGAGGAGTGAGAAGAGAAACGAGAGACAGGACTTGGAGAAAGTTACGTTTGTTTCTCTCTCTCCCTCGTCTCTTTCCAGCCCTGTTCAATCCCTCGGTCTCTCCATCCAATGTTTATCCCCGTCTCTCATCCGCATCTCTCTTTTCTTCCGCTTTCCCCCTGTCATACATTCTCCGTCTCCCTCCCCATCTCTCTCAATCTCGGTTCTCTTTCCTTCTCATACTAGCGCTTCTCTCTCTCCCAATCTTTCTTTCTTCCCCGTCTCTTTTTTCTCCCCTGTCTTTCGTTCCCCATTTTCTGTGCTCCATCTCTCTCCCCCCGTATCGCTTTTTCCGACTTCTCTGCAACATCTCTCTCCAATACCATCTTTGTGTCCCTCCCCCGTCCCTCCAGTTCCCCCGCCTCTCTTTCTTCCCCCGCCTCTATCAATCATCTCACCCTCTACATTCATCTTTCCCTCTTCTCCAGTCTTCTCTGATGCCTGTTTATCTCACTCTCCTCTGCCCTCTCTCTGCATCCTTCTCCACTCTTCCTCTCTCTCCTACTGACTCCCTCCCACGGTCATTCTCCCCATCTCCTTCCACCCTCTATCGCTCCCTCCATCCCTCACTCCCCAGTCCTCTCTTCTTCCGTCTCCTTTCTTCCCACAGTCTCTCTCCCCATCTCCATCCGCCCTCTCTCGCTCCGTCCCCCCTCCCCTACTCCCTAGTCCTCTTTTCCCTCCCTCTCTCTCGCCGTCTCTCTACCCCGTCTCCATCCCTCCCCCAGTCTCTCTCCCTTAACTCTCTCTCCGCCGTCGCTGTCCACCCATCCCTCTTTCTGCAGCCCTTTCTCCCATCTCTCCTCTTCTATCCCTCCCTCCATATCTTTAGCTGTGAAGAAAAGGGAAACCAAACACTACTGGATAGTGAAAGGGGTAGACAGAGTAGCAGTGAGAATGGAAACAAAAAAGCTGGAGAATAATTAAATATGGGATAGAGAGATGACGAGTTTTAGAGAGGATAGAGCGAAGGGAAGGGGAAAAAAGGGGACTGGGGAATGGAGTTGGAGAGGAGGAAGAGCGAGTGCGGATTGGGAGAGAACAAGGAGAGTGGGAATGTGGAAAGAAGATTAGGTTCAGAGACGGAGAACCGAGAGTGGGTAGCGGGAGAGAAAGCAGGATGGGGATTTGGAAACAGAATGCGGGATAGAAAAGTGGAATGGGAGGAGGTAGAGAGTGAGGAAAAGCAGTCTGGGTGAGAAGTGGAGAATGGGAAGTGGGGAAGAGATAAGGGAGAGTGGAGAGTGGGAGTGGGAGAGAGGGAAGGTGGTCGAGTGAGGTGAAGTGAAGGGACTGTGGGTAATGGGAAAGATGGAAGCGGGCAGGTGAGGAATGAGACGAGAATGGAGAGTAGGCTGTGGGAGAAAATAAGATTTTGGAGAGCGTAAATGGGAGACAGGCAATATAGGATGTGGATTGGCACAGAGAATGTAGAGAAGGGAGTGGGAGACAGAGATGTGAGATTGTGAAGTTGGAGAGAGAGAAATGAAGGTGGAGAGTGGTGAGAGAGAAGGGACAGTGCGGTGTGGGGAGAGAGGAAGAGAGTGGGAAGGAAGAAAGAGAAGGGGGAATGGGGAGTGGTAGACAGAGAAGGAAGAGAGATGGTTGGAAAGAAAAGAGAGAGTGGGGAATGGGATAAAGTTAAGGGAGACAGAGGAAGTGCACTCCAGAAAGGGAGAAGGTAGGGTTGGTGGGGGTGGGGAGTGGGGTGTGGGTGAGATAGAATGAAGGGTCGGAAGTGTGAGAGAGAGAGATGGGACAGTGAGGAGTTGGAACACGATACAGGAGAATGTGCAATGGGAGAGAGAGAGAGGGAGTGTGGAGAGTGGGAGAAAGATAAGTTAGGGTGGGAGTGAGAGAGAGGGAAGAGAGTGTGGTGATTGGGACGGAGAGATGGGGGAGATGATTGTGTGGGAGAGAAAGGGGAACGTCGGTAGGTGACAGAGAAGAGTGGAAAGTGAAAGACAGAAGGGACGCGGGGTGTGGGAAAGAAAGAAACGAGCGTCAGCGTGGGTCAGTGAGGAGAGAGAGTCAGGAATGCGAAAGAGAATTCGGTGAGTGGGTAGGGAAAGGAAGTGATAAATCTGAGAGCGATTGTGTGAGAGAGAATGGAATAAGACACTCGGGCAGAAGGAAGGGAGAATGGGGAATAGAAGAGAGAAGTGGTTGTAAGTTGTGGGAGAGAGAATGGAGAGAGCCGAGAGGGAGAAAGAGAAGGGAGAGTGGGGAGCGGGAGCAGAAGTGAGGGTGGTGTGTGGGTGAGTGAGAAGGTAGAGTGGGGAGTGACCGAGAGAGGAGGGACAGTGGGGGGGGGGGGGAGAGAGAGAAGGGAGCGTGGGGAGTGGGGGAGAAAGGAGAGTGGTGAGTGGGAGAGAGAGAAGGGAGAGAGGGGAGCAGGAGACAAAGAAGGGACAATGGGAAGGGAGAGAGAATGGAGATCGTGCAGTGGAAGAGGAAAGGGAGAGTGGGAAATGGGAGAGTGAAGGGTGTGTGAGTTGTGGGGGATTTAAAAGGGAGGGTGAAGGATGGGAGGTGGACACGTGCGAGTGGGGAGAGCATGTGAACGGAGACGGGGAGAGAGGAAAGGGAGCGGAGTGGGAGGGAGAAAGGAGAGTGTGAAAGGGAGTTGAAGAAGGGAGAGGGGTACGGAAAAGAGAGAGAAGACAACGCGATGATGGAGAGAAAAAAAGCGAGAGTTGGGAGTGGTAGAGAGAAATGGGAGATTGGGGAAAAGAGGAATCTGGGAATCCTTGTGCTGAGTTCCCTAAGGTTAATTTGTAAGTTGAGACTGTGGTGAGGAAGACAAATTTAATGTTAGCATCATTTCATGAGGACTGAAAAGTAAAAGGAAGGATGGAATGTTGAAACATTATAAAGCTCTGGTCAGGCCTCACTTGTAGTATTCTGAGCAGGTTTGGGCTCCTTATCTTAGAACAGATGTGCTGAATCTCGAGGGGATTCAAAGGAGGTGCATGAAAACGGTTCCAGTGTTGAATAGGTTGTCATATTATCATTGATGTCTCTGGGCCAGAATTTAAAAAAAGGGGGTGAACTCATTGATACCAATCTAACGTTGAGGAGCATTGACAGAGTGGATGTGGACAGGATTTTTTCCTATGGTCAGTGAGTCTAAGACCGGATGACCAATAACAGAGGGCATCCTGTTAGAACGGAGATGAGGAGGAATTTCTTTAGCCAGAGTGGTGAATCTGTGTAATTCTTTGTCACAGGCGGCTGTGGAGGCCAAGTCTCTCTATACATTTAATACCGAAGGTGAAATATGATTGATTGTTCAGCGTATGAAGGAATACGGGAAGAAGACAGGAGATTGGGTCTGAGAGGAAAATTGGGTCAACCAGGATGATATGGTGATATGGTGAAGCGGAGTCGATGGGCCAGATGTTCAAATTCTGCTCCTGCATCTTATGGTCTTATGGACTATCTTGCCTTTTGAATACTTATAGAACATAGAACATAGAATAGTACAGTACAGTACAGGCCTTTCGGCCCACAATGTTGTGCCAACCCTCAAACCCCGTCTCCCATATAAGCACCCACCTTAAATTCCTCCACATACCTGTCTAGTTGTCTCTTAAACTTCACCAGTGTATCTGCCTCCACCACTGACTCAGGCAGTGTATTCCACGCACAAAACCATTCTCTGAGTAAAAAACCTTCCTCTAATATCCCCCTTGAACTTCCCATCCCTTACCTTAAAGCCTTGACCTCTTGTATTGAGCAGTGGTGCCCTGGGGAAGAGGCGCTGGCTATCCACTCTATCTATTCGTCTTATTATCTTGTACACCTCTATCGTGTCTCCTCTCATCCTCCTTCTCTCCAAAGAGTAAAGCCCTAGCTCCCTTAATCTCTGATTATAATGCATACTTTCTAAACCAGGCAGCATCCTGGTAAATCTCCTCTGTACCCTTTCCAATGCTTCCACATCCTTCCTATAGTAAGGTGACCAGAACTGGACACAGTACTCCAAGTGTGGCCTAACCAGAGTTTTATAGAGCTGCATCATTACATCACGACTCTTAAACTCTATCCCTTGACTTATGAAAGCTAACACCCCATAAGCTTTCTTAACTACCCTATCCACCTGTGAGGCAACTTTCAGGGATCTGGGGACATGTACCCCGAGATCCCTCTGCTCCTCGACACTACCAAGTATCCTGCCATTTACTCTGTACTCTGCCTTGGAGTTTGTCCTTCCAAAGTGTACCACCTCACACTTCTCCGGGTTGAACTCCATCTGCCACTCCTCAGCCCACTTCTGCATCCTATCAACGTCTCTCTGCAATCTTTCACAATCCTCTACACTATCTACAACACCACCAACGTTTGTGTCGTCTGCAAACTTGCCAACCCACCCTTCTACCCCGACATCCAGGCATTAATAAAAATTACGAAAAGCAGAGGTCCCAGTACAGATCCTTGTGGGACACGACAAGGCACAATTCTCCAATCTGAATGTACTCCCTCCACCACCACCCTCTGCTTTCCGCAGGCAAGTCAATTCTGAATCCACCTGGCCAATCTTCCCTGGATTCCATGCCTTCTAACTTTCTGAATAAGCCTACTGTGTGGAACCTTGTCAAATGCCTTACTAAAATCTATATAGATCACATCCACTGCACTACCCTCATCTATATGCCTGCTTACCTCATCAAATAACTCTATCAGGCTTGTTAGACACGATCTGCCCTTCACAAAGCCATGCTGACTATCCCTGATCAGACCATGATTCTCTAAATGCCTATAGGTCCTATCCCTACGAAACTTTTCCAACATCTTTCCCACCACAGACGTAAAACTCACTGGTCTATAATTACCCGGACTATCCCTACTACCTTTTTTGAACTAGGGAACAACATTCGCCTCCCTCCAATCCTCCGGTACCATTCCTGTGGCCAACGAGGACATAAAGATCCTAGTCAGAGGCTCAGCAATCTCTTCACTCTCCTCGTGGAGCAGCCTGGGGAATATGCCGTCAGGCCCCGGGGACTTATCTGTCCTAATGTATTTTGACAACTCCAACACTTCCTCTCCCTGAATATCAACATGCTCCAGAACATCAACTTCACTCATATTGTCCTCACCATCATCAAGTTCCCATTCATCGGTGAATACTGAAGAGAAGTATTCATTGAGGACCTCGCTCACTTCCACAGCCTCCAGTCACATCTTCCCACCTTTATCTCCAATCGGTCCTACCTTCACTCCTGTCATCCTTTTGTTCTTCACATAATTGAAGTATGCCTTGGGATTTTCCTTTATCCTACTTGCTAGGGCCTTCTCATGCCCCCCTTCTTGCTCTTCTCAGCCCCTTCTTAGCTCCTTTCTTGCTTCCCTGTATTCCTCAATAGAACCATCTGATCCTTGCTTCCTAAACCTCATGTATGCTGTCTTTATCTTCGTCACCGGGACAAATTTGTCCCTAACATCCCTCAAGAGATCTCTAAACATCGACCACATGTCCATAGTACATTTCCCTGCAAAATCATCATCTCAATTCACACCCGCAAGTTCTAGCCTTACAGCCTCATAATTTGCCTTTACCCAATTAAAAATTTTCCTGTGCTCTCTGATTCTATCATTTTCCATGATAATGCTAAAGGCCAGGGAGCGGTGGTCACTGTCCCCCAGATGCTCACACACTGAGAGATCTGTGACCTGACCCAGTTTCATTACCTAGTAGTAGATCTAGTATGGCATTCCCCCGGTCGGCCTGTCCTCATCCTGTGACAGGAAGCCGTCCTGGACGCACTTAACAAACTCTGCCCCATCTAAACCCTTGGAACTGATCAGGTGCCAATCAATATTAGGGAAGTTAAAGTCACCCATGATAACAACCCTGTTATTTTTGCACCTTTCCAAAATCTGCCTCCCAATCTACTTCTTCTTCTTTGAGATGTGTATATCCTGCGCTTTCTGAATTGATTCCAGAACTTCCACCCATTGTTGCTTTGACGTTATCGGTGTCATTGGTCTTTTCCAATCACTTCTGGCCAGCTCCTCTCTCATGCCTCTGCAGTTTCCTTCATTCCTCTGCAACACTGCATCTACGTTCAGCTTCCCCTTCTCAAATTGCAAATTCAATCCCGGTTCATTGTATCACACCCTGTCCAGAACAGCAGATCCCTTAGTGGGCTCAACCACGATCTGCTCTCCAAAGCCACCTCGCAGGCATTCTAGGCCTTATCAGCAGCCTCTCATTGGCAGCAGTCTCACAACATACTGTCTCTGTTTACAAACCAACTACCTCATCCTCGGCGGGAGCACATCCGAAACCCCTTACCTAGCTCCCAAAATTTCTCTTCAGGACCTGCTTACCTTTTTCTACCTGTCATTGGTGCCAATGTGTACCAACAACTTTTGGTTTCTCACCCTCCCCCTTTAGAATGACACGGGGGTGATCGGAGACATCCCTGTCGCTGGCACCTGGACACATCTTACCATCCGGGTGTCTCCATCACCACCACAGAACCATGGGTCGCTAGTTGACAACAGGAGGAACTCTAACCCTGTTACGGCGGAGGGAGGATCGTGTGAGAGCTGATGTTCTGGAAATGGAGGGGTTGCCTCATGGATCAGAGGGAATGAAAGGTCGGACAGACATCAGTTGTTTCCTCTGTAGCGATGGGGGCTGAGGGGAGACCTGAGGCAGACTGAGGCTGAGAAGAGATCTGAGAGAAGAGAACCGACATCGTTTGTTCACAGGGTGATAATCTCTATTACCAGAGGACATGATTTCAAGGTGAGTGTGGGACAGATCAGAGACAACGTGCTACACAAGTTTCTTTTTACACAGAGCGCGCTGCGTGCCTGGAATGTGCTGTCGTGGCTACTGGGGGAGATCGATACGATAAGGGGTTTTAAGAGGCTTTTTCACAGACACATTTCTGTGTGTCTGTCAAACATGGCGGGGTTCGGGGCCTCTTCCTCTACCGTATCATCGGTTGTCCAAACATTCCCCGTGAATGTTTACTGCGCCCTCTCTGGCTTTCTCACAGCCTTCCTGTTGCTGGGAGACCAGAACCGCTCACAACACCCCCAGTGCGGTCACGTGACTGCTCCTACTGCTGTCACGTGACGCCCCGACTCCTGTACCACGTCCGCCTCCTTCACCGCCCCGTCTGTCAGTGTTTACCTGTGTCCCGGTACTCCACGAGGTCGTGTCATTCTCCGTGATCCTCCGACTCCACATTGACTTCCGTTATCTACCTCTCTCTCCATCCTTTACTCCAGACTGCACCTCTCGTTCCCTGCGTTTCTGCCTCTCTGTCTCTCTCTGTCTCTCCCTCTCGCACACACACCCCTGTCCTTCATCCCGCAGCCGAAAAAATCGCCATTTCTTCCAACTCTCCCCGCAGCACTTTTCACTATCTCCACTTCCTGTCCCCATTCCCTCACCCTGTCTTTCTCTCCATCTCTTGTCTCCCACTGTCTCTTTCCCACTCTCTGTCTCCCACTGCCTCCTCCTCTCTCTTCCCACTCTCCCTTCACCTACATTCGTCTCTTCCTCCTCAACAATTCCACTCTGTCTGCTCCTCTCTCCCCAGTTCCCCTCAATCTCTCTCGCCCTTCCCTTCCCCAAACCCCGCCCGTCTCTCTTACCCTCGCTTCCCCGTCGCTGTTTATCTCGGATCCCTTATCTCTCCGTCTCTGTCCCCGTTTCTCTTTCTCTTTCTTTCCTGAGTTCTCACTCCTTGTTCCGCTCAACCTCTCCCAAACTCCTTCCCAGGATCTCCACTCTGCTCCACAGTCCTCTCTCTCTCTCTGTCCCTTTCTCCCTCTCTCTTTCTCCCCCACCCCCGCCTCAGTCTCTCTCTTTCTTAACACTCATACCTCTCCTCTTGCTCACTCTCTCTATACATATACATTTTCTCTTCACGTTTGCCAGTAAATCATGTGGAAGGCAGAAACCGGATTGATTGATATCGCATTACTACCCAGCAGCAGAGTAGCTCTGTCGTCCTCTGGACATGTCAGCGGTCAGGTTACTGGGCATGAAAGGGAATGGCTGGACATTTCCGCAGAGCGCTTGGTGATCGGCATCCTGGAGTGGTTCTTTGACAGACACCTGGCACTATCTTGAAATTCCGGAGCAGACGGTCGATGGGACAATCCGCTCGGGAGTAGCAACTGGGAGATCAGGTGGTGAATGTGAGGTACTGGATCCCGGAGTGGAGACATTGAGGCCGCCGCTGGGTTGTGCTTAGGACGCGGCTTTATTAATGAACTGAAGCACTGAATTGACCGGATATTTCACCGGGCTCATCACCTGCTCCCTGAATTTCGACTGAGTTACCACGTAAATAAATGTGTTCGTACAGCAGCTGAAATCCCTCAGCAAAATCCCGACGAAATGGAAGATCCACTCAGAAGAAGTGAACTGAAAACCTTTTCCCAAAACCTGATAATATATGACGTTTGCAACCAGTGTCATCCAGAGGAGGATGAAGCTGCCGGAGAGAGTGAAGAGTAAAACCACAGACCTCCTCCTGCTCTCCATCTCCGGGTCACTGCGGTTCTCCCCCTTGCTCTGACCCTTCAGCCCCTTACGGACCCGACTGGCCACTACAATGTGCCTGACTGTCAGAGCGTTGAGCAGCAGGATCCCAGCGAAAGGGAGGAACGGAGTTAAAACTGTATCGAGCCAGTCATATCCAACCCACCCGGGGTCAGTGAAATAATCGTCGATTGTCACACAGAACCAAGGTATATTCTCGATTATCACAGCATGTACTAACGAAAAATAGCGGGGAACGTTTTTCAAAATTAACAGTACGCCGGTTGTTGTCAGAACCACAGCCGCAGTTTTCCCGGTGCAATATTTTGTTTTCAGCTTCGGGCAGCAAATGGCGACAAACCGATCAAAGGTGAAGGTGACGGTGAACCAGACAGAACAGTCTGTGGCTGTGTACTTCAGTACGTTCGTAACACTGCACACAGGGGTGATGCTCAGAAAACTCCAAGGGAAATAATACACACTGATTCGATACAAGAAGACGTGCGTGACAACGATCAGTAGATCGGCCGCTGCCATGGCAACCAGGTAGCGAGTGGTGCAGGTAGAGAGGCCGCACTTTCCCCGGGACAGGATCACAATCGCCACTAAATTCACTGGAGAGAGAGACAGAGAGATTTAGTCTCCTTTTTCATTGAAAATGAACAAAGTAGAATGCTGAATTCACAGAATCGCTATCTCTGTCGGATATTTGTGCAATAATCATCAACTTGGAAGCTTGTCAAATGATCATGGACAGGTTCACTCCGGTTAACACACAGAAATACCAAACATGAATTTATCTGCTCACTCACCAGGAACTCCAATAACGGCAATGAACACGTACAATATTTTCTGCGCAGTTCTGTAGCTGTCCAACATTCCAGACATTTTCTCCGGCCAGAGATTTGTCCCGCTGTGTTACAGGCGATCTCTCGGAATGAACTGTTCAGACAGCACATGTCTGGGGTTTTATTACCATTTAGCGTCTCCACTGGGACGGATTTCAACAGATTAAAAATAAAGAATTTTAACTTATTTATAACCGAATACGTCAGACCAGTGCAATCTCCGCAGTGACAGACTGTGCTTAATTTCGTAAAACAATTGTCATAGAGAAACACAGAAAACCTACAGCACAATACAGGACCTTTCTCCCACAATGTTGTACCGAACATGTCCTTACTTAGACATTATCTGGGGTTGACCATAACCCTCAGCTCCATCTACCCACCCAGGAGTCCCCTAAAAGACCCTATCGTGTCCGCCTCCATCACGGTCGACAACAGCCCACTCCACGTTTCACCACTCTCTGCCTAAAAAAACTTACCCCTGACATCACTCCTGTACCTACTTCCAAGATCCTTAAAACTGTGCTTCTTGTATTAGCCATTTCAGCCCTGGGGAAAAAAAGGCTCTGACTATCCACACGATCAATGACTCTCATCGTTGTCGGACCATTTGTCTGAGTTAGTTTGTCCCCCAAAATTAATCTGAACTGTCAGATCATGTCTTGCCCATTTAAGTATGCTTCCGTTCTAAATATTAACCTCGAATAAGCAATTTTCCAGGAAAAAATATTGAAGTCATGTATGTCATTGTAGCTTGTGAAATTGTACTGAATCACCGACTGTTACTATTCTCTTCAAGGATATGAACGCTTGTTGTACAGTGCAGATGAAAAGTATTCACCCACCCCTTCCCCACTTGGAAGTTTACATGTTTTACTGTTTTAGAACATTGATTCAGAGTGGAATTTATTTGGATTCCTGACACTGATCAACAGACGAAGACCTTCATGTCAAAGTAAAAAAAAAAAATCTGTACAAAATGATCTAAATTAATTCCAATTATAATACACAAAGCGCAGCTCTCCGGTAAAAATGCTATCGTATCCATTAAATAGGGGCCGTGGACAATTCTGATTTGATGGAAGCAGACGTGAAATCACAGAGGGACATTTGGAGAAACTTCTGAAACGCCGGTTCCCTGCCGCTGTTACTAGGCGATCGAGAATCTTCCGGAGGGAAGGCACCAAAATCCCCGGCTTTGCTTGCTGCTGGCAAACGAGACAGAGGTCGAATCGTTCGGATAGAGATGGTGCTCTATACTCGGTGTCGGAGGGCTGATCGGAGGCTCGAAGTTTTCGGACAACTCAGAGTCGGACTGTTGTCGGGCATGGCAGGGAGAGTTTTCTTCCTTCTCCAGTCTGCGTAAGATGTGGGACATTCGAGAGACTTTGAACTTTTTTTTACTATGCCATGGCCTGTTCGTCATCAAGTTATGGTATTGTTGCACTGTTGTAGCTATATGTTATAATTAACAGGAATTCTGCAGATGCTGTAAATTCAAGCAACACACATCAAAGTTGCTGGTGAACGTAGCAGGCCAGGCAGCATCTGTACGTAGAGATATAGTCGACGTTTCAGGCCGAGACCCTGCGTCAGGACTAACTGAAGGAAGAGTGAGTAAGAAATTTGAAAGTTGGAGGGGGAGGGGGAGATGCAAAATGATAGGAGAAGACAGGAGGGGGAGGGGTGGAGCCAGGAGCTGGACAGGTGATTGGCAAAAGGGATACGAGAGGATCATGGGACAGGAGGTCCGGGAAGAAAGACCGGGGCGGGGGGGGGGGAACCAGAGGATGGGCAAGGGGTATATTCAGAGGGACAGAGGAAGAAAAAGGAGAGTGAGAGAAATACTTACAAGGATAGCGAGATGAAGTATAAAGGACAGGTGGGGACTACACAATTCCGGAATATTAAGTGTGAAGTAGAGAAAGGTGAGGCGGAACGAGTGATATGGAGGATACATGTGCAGAGGGATGGTCTGACGGAGCATGGAGTTAAATGTGCAGAAAGAGTAAGTAAATTTAAGAAGGGCAACAGAATTCAAGGGGCATATAGCCCGGTGAGAGTTCGAGGAGCTGGGTTATGCACAATAGGTAGCGATTTAAACAGAGAGAGGAGAAATGGGTTAAAAATTCTATATCTGAATGCACGAAGTGTCAGAAATAAGGCGGATAAGCTTGAAGCTCAGGTGCGAATGGGTAACTATGATGTTGTTGGGATAACGGAGACATGGCTGCAGGGGGATCAGACCTGGGAATTGAACGTACAAGGGTATACGTGCTATCGAAGGGACAGAAAGGTGGGCAGAGGGGGTGGGGTGGCCCTGTTGGTGAGGAATGAGATTCAGTTCCTTGCAAGGGGGGACATGGAATCAGGAGAAGTAGAGTCAGTATGGATAGACCTGAGGAACAGTGAGGGCAAAAAGACCCTAACAGGTGTTATCTACAGGCCCCCAAACAGTAGCAAGGATATTGGGTGCAAGTTGAATAGGGAGTTAACAATGGCATGTGGCAAAGGAAATGTCGCAGTAGTTATGGGGGATTTAAACATGCAGGTGAACTGGGAAAATCAGGTTGCTATTAGACCCCAGGATAGGGAGATTGTAGAGTGCCTACGGGATGCATTTTTGGAGCAGCTTGTACGAGAGCCGACCAGGGATAAGGCTATTCTGGATTTAGTGTTGTGCAATGAACAGGATTTGATAAGTGATCTTGAAGTAAAGGAGCCATTAGGAGGTAGTGACCATAATATGATAAGTTTTTATCTGCAACTTGAGAGGGATAAGGGTAGATCAGAAGTGTCAGTATTGCAGTTGAACAAAGGAGACTATGGAGCCATGAGGGAGGAGCCGGCCAAAGTTGACTGGTCGGATATCCTAGCAGAAAAGACAGTGGAACAGCAATGGCAGGTATTCTTGGGAATAACGCACAAGGTACAAAATCAGTTCATCCCCCGGAGAAGGAAGGATTCAAAGGGCGGGGGGGGGGGATAGCATAGCATTAAAAAAGAAGAAGGATAACAGAGCTACGGTGAGTGGGAAGACGGATGATTGGGAATTTTTTAAGGAACAACAGAACTTAACTAAAAAGGCAATTTGGGGAGAAAAAATGAGGTATGAACACAAGCTAGCTAGGAATATAAAGGAGGATAGCAAAAGTTTTTTTTTAAGGTATGTGAAGAGAAGGAAGATAGTTAAGAACAATGTTGGGCCCTTGAAGAATGAATTGGGAGAAATTGTTATAAGAAACAGAGAAATGGCAGACGAATTTAATAAGTACTTTGGATCTGTCTTCACTAGGGAAGACACAAGCAATCTGTCAGATGTATGGATGGGCCAAGGACATAGGGTAACAGAGGAACTGAAACAGATTGACATTAGGAAGGAAACGGTGATGCGTAGACTGATGGGACTGAAGGCTAACAAATCCCCAGGTCCAGATTGGCGAATGGATAATGTTATCCCACTTTTTAAGAAAGGAGGGAGGGAGAAAACAGGGAACTATCGCCCTGTTAGCCTAACATCAGTAGTGCGGAAGATGCTAGAGTCCATTATTAAAGATGAAATAGCGGCATATCTTGATAGCAGTGATAGGATTGGGCCGAGCCAGCATGGATTTACCAAGAGCAAATCATGCTTGACTATTCTATTAGAGTTTTTCGAGGATGTAACCAGGAAGATAGACGCGGGAGATCCAGTGGATGTGGTGTACCTTGACTTTCAGAAGGTCATTTGATAAGATACCACATAGGAGATTGGTGGGTAAAATCAGAGCTCATGGCAATGGGGGGAGGATATTGACATGGATAGAAAACTGGTTGGCAGATAGACAGCAAAGGGTAGCAGTGAATGGGTGTTTCTCGGAATGGCAGGTGGTGACTAGTGGGGTGCCACAGGGCTCGGTATTGGGACTACAGCTGTTTACGATTTACGTCAATGATTTAGAGGAAGGCATTGTAAATAACATCAGCAAGTTTGCTGATGATACTAAGCTGGGTGGCAGTGTGACATGTGATGAGGATGTTAGGAGAACTCAAGGTGACTTGGATAGGCTGGGTGAGTGGGAAGAAACTTGGCAGATGGCGTTTAATATGAATAAGGGTGAGATTATTCACTTTGAGAGCAAGAACAGGAAGGCAGATTATTATCTGAACGGTGTGGAGTTAGGTAAGGGTGAACTACAAAGAGATCTAGGAACTTGTTCATCAGTCTCTGAAGGTGAATGAGCAAGTGCAGCAGGCAGTGAAGAAGGCTAATGGAATGTTGGCCTTTATTACAAAAGGAATTGAGTACAAGAGCAAGGAAATCCTTTTGCATTTGTACAGGGCCCTGGTGAGACCACACCTGGAATATATTGTGCAGTTTTGGTCTCCAGGGTTAAGGAAGGACATCCTGGCTGTGGAGGAGGTGCAGCGTAGGTTCACTAGGTTAATTCCTGGGATGTCTGGACTGTCTTACGCAGAGAGGTTAGAGAGACTGGGCTTGCACACGCTGGAATTAAGGAGATTGAGGGGGGATCTGATTGAGACATATAACATTATTAAGGGATTGGACAAGAAAGAGATAGGAAATATGTTCCAGATGCTGGAAGAGTCCAGTACCAGAGGGCATGGTTTAAGAATAAGGGGTAGGTCATTTAGGACAGAGTTGAGGAGGAACTTCTTCTCCCAGAGAGTTGTGGAGGTGTGGAACGCGCTGCCTCAGAAGGCAGTGGAGGACAATTCTCTGGATGCTTTCAAGAAGGAGCTAGATAGGTATCTTATGGATAGGGGAATCAAGGGTTATGGGGACAAGGCAGGAACGGGGTATTGGGTATTGATAGTAGATGATCAGCCATGATCTCAGAATGGCGGTGCAGGCTCGAAGGGCCGAATAGCCTACTTCTGCACCTATTGTCTATTGTCTATTGTCTATAAAAGAAAATCTTCCAAAAGGTTCAAGAGACTAGGTACTGCTAGAGTTCCAGAAAATTATAATGTTCCCAGCAGGGATTTCAAGAAAGAAACTTTGACAGCTGGAAGGGGCCATGAGTCGGCCTTGGTAAGCAGGATTAAAGAAAGTCCGAAGATATTCTACAGCCATGTGAAGAACAAGACAATGAGCCGTTTGAGAATAGGACCAATGAGGTGTGATCGTGGAGAAGTGCGCATGGAGTCCGAGCAGGTAGCGAAGGTAATTAATAAATACTTTGCTTCAATATTTACCAGGGAAAATGACCATGACAATTGTGGGGATGATTTACAGCCGACTGAGACGCTGGAGCGTATAGACATTGAGAAAGAGGATATAGTGTATATTTTGAATGGTATGAATTTCGATGGGTCGCTGGGACAGAATGAATTGTACCCTATGCTATGGTGGGAAGCTGAGCCTCTGTCATCAGTAGGGACGGGAGAAGTGCCGGAGGATTGGAAAGTTGCAAATGTTGTTTTCTTGTTATAGAAAGGGAGGATAGATTATCGAGGAAATCCTTGACCTGTGAATCTTACTTCCTTGGCGGGCAAGTTTTTGAGAAAATCCTTGGAGGCAGGATTTATGAAAGGTTGTAGAGATATCTGATTAGGGATAGTCAGTATGCCTTTGTCCAGGGTAGGTCGTGCCTCACAAACTTCATTGAACTCTTTCAGGATGTAACAAAACACATTGATGAAGGTGGAACAGTGGATGTAGTGTATATGGACTTCAGTCAGGCGTTTGATAAGATTCCCCATTCAAGGCTCATTCGGAAAGAAAAGAGGCATGGGATACAAGGAGACTTTGCTATGTGGATCCAGAATTGGCTTGCCAACAGAAGGCAAAGTGTGGTTATGGATGGTTCTGCATTAAAGACGGCTCGGCACCGATCTGCTCTGAGATCCCTCCTATTTGTGATTTTTATCGATGACCTGTCTGAGGAAGTAGAAGGGTGAGTTAGTAAGTTCGCTGATGACACACAAGTTGGGGGTGTTGTGGATAGTCTGGTTGTCGATGTTTCAGCAGGACATTAATAGAATGCAGCACTGGGCTGCGAAGTGGCCGATGGTGTTCAAACCAGGTAAGTGTGAGGTGGTTCATCTCAGTAGGTCTTATTTCATGACAGAACATAATGTTAATGGTATAACTTTTGGCAATGTGGAGTACCAGCGAGATATTGACGTACATGTCCGTAGGATACAGAAAGCTGCTGCGAAGATTGACAGTATTGTTAAGAAGGCATGTGGTCTGATGGCCGTCATCAAACTTGGGACTGCATTCAAAAGCAGTGAGGTAATGTTACATCCACCTGAGATCTTGGTCAGGCCCCACTTGGAGTACGTGTTCAGTTTTGGTCCCCTCACTGATGCGCATACTAATCAGAGGTTACAGAGGATATTTGCAGGGATGTTGCCGGTACAGCGAGTCTTATTAGAATATTTTGAGTGAATTTGGCCTTTTCTCCTTGGAGTGACGAAGGATGAGAGGTGACCTTATTGAGGTATAAACGATGATGAGATGGATTGATCTTGTGGATAGCCAGAGGCTTTCATCTATGCTAACAGGAGGTGGCATAGTTTTAAGGTGTTGTACTGTTCCATGTTGGTGAGACAACAGCTGAAGGACTATGTACATCTCTGGTCCATCCCCTAGGGCGGCGATGATTAACCTAGAGAGGTGCATTAACGATTCACGACGTTGCTGCCGGAATTGGAATCATCTACTCAGAGAGTGACTGGATAGTGACTGTGCACTGATCCCAAAACTGAGGGTAAAGCAACACTAATTCTCCCCTCCGCTTCCAGAGGCCCCACTGTCACGATGCAATTGTAGGGTAATGTAAAGGGTGACAAATGACACAATTTGTTCATGATAAAAACTTGATTCACTAAAGACCGCTAAAAAGGAACCACAACTCCCGTCGGACACCGCGCTCAATCGGCGGAAACTGTCGTACTGTCGAGGCTACGGGGCCGTCTGGGAGTTGTAGTCATGTGCTTCGCCTCCTCGATCGCTCACTGCAAAAACAGTTATCTCAGCCACCACAAGGACCGCTAGAACGGACGTATTGAAGCCTTGAATGAGAAGCACGCTGGTCCTTGAGGACGCCGAGGCCGGCGATCGCCGACAGCAGTAATTCACTGAACTCCACCATGGCGATGGAACAGAAGAGGAGGGGCTGAGTATGGGTTTGATTTGCACCCAGCCTATCGTAGCACAGACTCACCCCTGTCCCCTACTGTCACTGGTTGTATGGGAAAAGTGGGGAAGATGGTGTAAAAGGATTTCTGGAGCTGAAATTGTGATAATAGTGGAAGGGATGGGCAGGTCAGATGTCTCCAGGACAGGATAACTTTTGTGTTTGTGTGGTCAGACATATGGCTGTCAAAGCTCTCGAGGTCATATTAAAAGTTTTGAATTGTATTTGGTGGTTTGACCTTCTTCCTCATGAAAAATGGTTGTCCATGTTCTAAAACCTGGGAACTGCCCGAGTTATCATTCTGCTTTAGGCCATTATCATTAACGTCTCATTTATGTAAACTTATGGAGTGTATAGTAATCGCGCACTTGAGTTACATTTTTTGAAAAGAGAGGGGATATAGCTTTTTATCAGAGTGGATTTCAGAAGCTTAGAACGACATTGGACTAAGTTTTATGTTTGGAAGATGACATTAGGAAAGCGCCAGTAAAGATGTAATAAAGATGTAATAGCAGTATTTTTGAAATAGAAAAGGCAGATGATATTTATGGAAGGACGGATACTACCGTGAATGTGAATGAAACGTACGTGGCTTTAGAATGTCTTCAAATCAGTTAACAACGGCTGATCTCAGGCTCACCTGCCTCGAATTTCCTGGCTTATACTGAGAGTCTTTCCTGAGAAACGGAAGCTAACCTGTAGCACCTCACTTGTGGCCAAAACATTTGAAATACCTCTTCGAAGGCTGCTGAAATTTCTTCAATAAATTCCCACGAGGGTCGGGCCTTGTAATGAACTGGGACGTTATCTGTCCTGAGTTACATCAAAGAAGCATAAGATATAGGAGCTAAATTAGGCCGTTTGCTCCATGGAGTCTCGTCCGACATTTCAAGTTGGCTGACCCATTTTCCCTCTCGGCTCCCATCTCCGTCCTTCTCTCCGTATCCGTTCATGTCCTGACCAATCAAGAATCTATCAACACCTGCCTTGAACATATGTAAACACTTGGTCTCCGCAGATGCCTCTGACAGGAATTCCACATGTTCACCACGCTCTGTCTGAGTAAATTCCCCGTAATGTCCGTTCTAAAAGGACACACCTCTGTTCTGAGGCCGTGCCCTCTGGTGCTCCAATCTCTCACCACAGGACACATCCGATCGATAATCACTCTATCGAGCATCTTCAACATCCGATAGGTTCCAATGGATCCTGAATTCCAGTGAGTACAGGTCCAAAGCCATCAAACACAGTTCATATGACAAGCTGTTCAAACCTGGAATCTTTGAATCTACTTTGAACCCTCTCCAATTTCAGCGCATCCTTTCTAAGATAAGGAGTCCAAAACTGTGTACAATTCTCTCACTGAGGCCTCACCTGTGCTTTATAAATTCTCAACATTACATCCTTGCGTTTTGAATCCCAGCACCCGATTTACTTTCCTCACCACAGACTCGATCTGCAAAGTAATCCTCAGGGGATTCTGTACATTCTTTCCCAAGTCCATATGTGCCTCAGTTTTTTTTGTTTGTTTTTTTTTCTCTCCATTTAGAAAATCGTCAACTCTTTCATTCTCCTACTAATGCGGCTATACACTACCTGACACCATCTGACATTTCTCTGCCCATTCTGTAGCTGAATTTCAAGATCGTCCATCTTATACATTCAAATAAAACACTCTCAATCCAGTATTTGTGGCTGGACATTCGTAATTCAAGACCACGGCTATAAAAAACAGGAAGAATTTTGTTACAAGATTCAAAGTGCATAGATTACGAAAGTAGCTTTAAATGAAATGTCAAATCTATATGTAACGCCGAGTCCGTGGCCACCCCTACATTCGATAACACAACCCCTGAATCTGCGCGCATCCCGAAATCCATGTGAACCTCTAAAATCCGTGTGCAGCATTTTCCGACACACTACTAAAACTACTCAATCCCCAAATCAGTGTGCACATCCCTAATGCTACGCTAACCCCAATTCGGTGCGCACCCCAAACCCGCTCACACGTCCGGATACATCATCGATCCTTCCACAGCTGCATTCATTGCAAGACGTTCAAAAAGAGCTTGTCTCGGAAAGAAAAAAAAGTCACGTACCCAAAAATTCGTTAGCAACTCCAGCTCAGCCGACCCATCGAAATCTGGATGTAACCCCTGTTACGTACCCCGTAACTGGGTTGCCAAACCAGCAGAAATGGACCACTTAGTTGGAGTCTGGATCACTGGAACTAAGAAAGTTTTATTAAAAAAAACAAGCAACACAGTACTCTAATCATAAGGATATAAATGCAACAGGTTAGCAATGATAAAACACACATGTACACAGAACTAGGATAATAGGATCAACCAAGCTCTATCGCAGTCTAGGGCTAAAATGATCAGTCTCAACTGACACAGAGTTCAGTTCAATTTAGTTCAGTTCGCAGTAATCGCTGTTGTGCCGTTGGGGAGGGAGAGAGAGCGAATGAATGAATGTGCAAATCGGATTCCAAACAGACCTTCGATATTCCTCGCTGTTAGCTTTCGGGCGAGCCCTTTGTAATGTCTTCTGAGGTCACCGACTGTGGTCATACGATCGTTCTTCTCCGGTGAACCCGGCACCCAGGCAAGGGCGGACACACACACCGGGTTCCCGCCAACCGTACCTTTCCACCCTGTGCGTCTATGGCTGGTCCCGCGACCAGACCTCCAAGACACTGAAAACTTGTGGGGGCACACCGCTTCCAGAGTCTCGTTACCTCGTGGTGTCGTGGTGTGTCCGTTGCCTTAGCGAACCTGTCCCTTTTATCCCCCTGCTGGGGTATCGCCTGTCCATCAAACTTCAAACAGTTCAGGTTCAAAGCAACCGGTCTTGACAATACTCAAAACTGTGTCTCCTTTCGTTAATCTCTCTCGTCCCCCATTAACATTTCTGAATGTTCCCCCATTGTCCTCTTATCGGCATCAATCCTCTGATAATTTGGTCTGTTGTCACACCCCTATCCTTCAAGGATTTTTACCAGGGTAAAAATTATAGTCATGAATACACTATTAGATACACACAGATATACATGTTTATCAGGTATTTGGCTAATACAGAGAATTTTAAGTTGTCAACACCTTGACAGTCAGCAATCACATTTTGTTTTCCTTTTATATGTGTTATTTTAATAATCCTCTAAAACCAGGCTCCAGCTCAGCAAACTTCATAGCGGCCGAATTCACTTTTTGCGAGGTTCACTGTCAGGCTGGCTTTAGACAGCCGTTTAAACGGTGCCACAATGTGCCTTTCCCACGTGACACTCCAGACCACTACATCGCCAATATACACTTCTGTGTTCTTTAGCCCGTTTGTCACTGAATTAATCATTCTGTAGGGGTGTTGCTCGCTAGGCTGACCTGATGTGACAACAACTCCATGTCCCGGCTCTTTGCATCGCCTCCGGACATCTGGACCTACTTGTGCGTGCCGGTTAATTAGCTCTCTTAACGGGTCGCTTTGTTCAGGGATTAAGGGAGAGACCTTATCAGCAAAACTGGTCAAAACAATAGACATCTCCCATCTGGTCGGCCCCATACTTACCTTTTCAAAATGGGTTTTCTCCTTTTCAGGTGGCACCCTAGCCTCATTAATTTTCGTGATAACACCGACTAACTTTGTTCGCCTATCGTGGCAAGCTGTTAACATATCAAAAGCCTGTAACTGTGTTAACTCACGTCTAAAATAGTCAATAACATCCATCCTCCTGTGTGGCCAGTAAAACTCTTTCATGATTCCGCCGACTGTTTTCCTCCCCCCAAAACGTCCACCGAGGGGTATCTTGTGGGCCAGGTTAAGAATCTCATCCCCATAAATTTTTGGCACCATCCCCCATTCCTCATCTGCGGGTACGGTACTTGGTCTCCCTTTCTTCCTTAGCACTCCCTCCTCCACACAATAGGCTACTGGCTACCTTTATAATTCTGCTTCAGAGAGAGCTGTCTCCGCCGAAACCCGCAGCTCCTCGTCTCGCTCCTGCGCCTGTACAAATTCCTTCCTGCCTAATGCTAAGTTTGCCACAGCTCCCTCACTTCCTCCATCTTTTCACTTTCTACCATCCCCTGGTACAAGGCCGGTAAAAACGTCTCAGCCAATTCTATATTTACGTCGGCAGCCTTTCTAGACGTATGCTGAGTCACTGCGCAAACGTGATGAACCTGTGAGTCCATGGGCGGGGCCTCAATGCTGGCAGGCTGGCTTGTCAGTTTTACTGCTGAGAACACATTTCCGCCGGCGAGGTCATTACCGAGTAAGACTTCCACGCCTTTCATCGGTAGTTCGCGCCTCACCCCGATCGTGACCGGTCCGGAGACAAAGTTGCTTTGTAGGTGTATCTGGTGCAAAGGTACTGCCTCAGTCCCTTTTCCAATACCTTTTATGACCCTGACTTTCCCAGTCTCGGACTCTGAATTAAAGTCTAACACACCCTTTAATATCAATTACTGACACGCTCCCGTGTCTCTCCAGATCCGTACTGAAACTGGGTTTAACCCCTCCTTCACTGACACCAATCCGGCAGAGATAAACCTCTCGCGCCCTTCCTGAACTTTGTCAGACTTCTTCTCTCCTAGCGGTTTGCTTACCAGCTCAATACAGCCAGTCGGAACCGCCGCCTTTCCTTTTCCCGTCTCCTTCTTTGGGGCGAAGCACCTGGACGCAAAGTGTCCGACTTTCACACAATTATAACAGACGACCCCAGGAGACTTCCTATCAGACTGCTCCCGGTCTACCTTATCCTTCTCACTAGCCCCCGGTTTACTTACTGACTTTTCTGGCGGACTCTTCCCGCCGTCCTGACTACCCTTCTGGTAGCCTTTACTCGGGGCAAACTTCACTTTATGCGTCAACGCGTACTCATCCGCAAACTTAGCAGTTGCGGCTAACGTGGCTGCCTCTTTCTCATCGAGGTAGGGTCTCATACCCTCAGGGACACAACCTTTAAACTGCTCAATCACGATCAGCTGTAGTAGTCTGTCATAATCCCCATTTACCCCCTTCGAGGCGCAACAACGCTCACAATACGTCTGCATCTCACGGGCAAACTCTAAATACGTGCGGTCCCACTGCTTCCTCGCATTCCGGAACCTCTGCCGGTATGTCTCCGGGACCAACTCATAAATCCTGAGGATGGCCTCTTTTACCACCTCATACCTCTGGGCATCTTCCGCTGACAAAGCTGAGTAAGCTTGTTGGGCTTTCCCTTTTAGTACACTCTGAAGCAAAACAGCCCACTTATCCCTCGGCCAGTCCTGACTTATAGCCACTTTTTCGAAATGGAGGAAGTACCGATCCACGTCGGTATCGTCAAATGGGGCAACCAGCCTAACCTCCTGGGTCGCCCGGAACCCTCCACCTTGGTTCGGCACGAGCCCCTGCTCTGCCCTTATCTTTAACTTCTCCAGCTCAAATTCCCTTTCCCTCTGTTTCTCCTCTCGCTCCAGCTGCCTTTCTCTCTCTCTCTCTCTTGCCTTTCTAACTCTTTCTCTTTCTTCCGCCTTTCTAACTCTGTCTCTTGCCTTTCTAACTCTCTCTTCTGCCTTTCTAACTCTCTGTCCTTCTCCTCTCTCTCTAACTGTCTCTCTCTCTCTTTCTCTTCTCGCTCCAACTGTCGTACGCGGAACTCGTGCTCGAGTCTCAGTTTTTCGAGCTGCACCTGTACCGCGTCTCCAGCAGGTTTTTCAATAGACACCACCTCCAGCTCGCCTTGGGGAAACACACCTTTAGATACATAGTGCTCTACGATAGCTCTGTGTATCTCCTCTCTCCTCATTGTCGACTTCACCTTAGCAAGATTCAACCGTTTGGCCACAGCTACCAATTCCGCTTTCCTGGCATCCTCTAATGCCTCCAAGGTCGGCGCCTTTATAAATTCCTCAGCCTCCATTTCTGCTGTTTGTCTTTTCTTTCTTTCGGGAATTTTAACCCAATCAATTTACTCCGTCCCAAATTTAGCGTTCAAAATCGCGGACGAGAACCCCACTTATGTTACGTACCCCGTAACTGGGTTGCCAAACCAGCAGAAATGGATCACTCAGTTGGAGTCTGGAGTACTAGAACTAAGAAAGTTTTATTAAAGAAACAAGCAACACAGTACTCTAATCAAAAAAGGATAATAAATGCAACAGTTCAGCAATGATAAACACACATGTACACGGAATTAAGATAACAAGATTAATCAAGCTCTATCGTTGTCTAGGGGTAAATGACCAGTTTCAAAGTGACACAAAGTCCAGTTCGATTTAGTTCAGTTCGCAGTAATCGTTGCCGAGGCGATGGACAACGTCGGGGGAGAGAGAGAGAGAGAACGGGAACGACTGATCATTCAGAACGGCTTCCACTCACAGACCGGCGATATTGCTCACAAGCAGCTTTCGGGCGGGTCCTTTGTGATGTCACCTGAGGTCACCGACTGTGACCCCTCCTCCAGATGCGGTCGATCCTCTGCAGTGAACCCGGCACCCAAGCAAGGGCGGACACACACCGGGTTCCCGCTGATCGTACCTTTCCACCCTATGCGTCTATGGCTTGGTTCCGCAACCAGCCTTCCAAACGACTTCCGCCGACTTGCGGGGAGGGGGGGGGGCACCGCTTCCAGGGTCTCGTTACCTCGTGGTATCGTGTGTGTCCTGCCTTAGCGAACCTGTCTCTTTTTATCCCCCTGCTGGGGTATCGCCTGTCCATTACTTCAAACAGTTCAGGGTTCAAAGGGGGAGCCGCTCTAGACAGCTCTCTCTCCCGTCCCTTCATTACACATCTCCAAATGCTGCTCCATTGTCTTCCTTATCTGTCTCTCTCCCGAAGACAGGTAGCAGACCAACTGCTGATCACACAGGACAGCTAACATCTTATCTATGTGTATTCTTGTCACACGTTGGAATGAGGACTGGACCTGGACAAGTTCCCAAATATTCTGCCTGTGACTGAGTTACTGAGAGTTTTTTTGGGGTTCTTGGATATGGAAGTGTTTGTTTATCATCAGAAACTGACATTTTCTTGGTCCTTTTCTGTAGAGTCGCAAACACAAACTACATCAAGAGTTTTACTATTGAGGAGAATGATAACGGTAAGTGATTCAATACAATTTCACAAGTTACAATATACAAAATTTACTTCAATATTCTGTGTCCGACAAACAGTTCCTTTGAAGTACATACTTACAATGGAAGCACATTCAATTGATGAAACAGCTCGGAAGGTTCAGTCAACATTTTTCAGAAAAGCTATCTCCCACGAATGTTCTAAATATTAAATCATTAATTTATCACAATCTGACACCGCGGGGATCACACCTGTCTGATGTAATCGGTTTGTGAATAATTTAAAAACCTTTATTTTTAAATCTGTTGATGTAAGTCCCCGTGGAGCCGCTAAATGGTATTAAAACCCCAGGCAAGTGCTGCTTCAACATTTCATTCCGAGAGATCGCCTGGAGCACAGAGGGACAAATCACTGGACAGAGAAATGTCTGCAATGTTCGATAGGTACAAAAGTGTGGAGAAAATATTGTACTTGTTGATTGCCGTCATTGGAGTTCCCGGTGGGTGAGCAGAAGAATTAATATTTTTGCTGTTTCTGTGTGTTAACCGGTGTTAAGCTATTTATGATCATTTGACAAGCTTCTATCTTGATGATCATTAAGCAAAAAATATCCGTCCGAGATATCGATCCTGTCAGTTCAACACTCTGATCTTTTCATATTTAATAACAAGCGGAACTAAACTTCTGTTTCTCCCCTAACTCTTGGGATCGACTCTAATGTTGTTATTGCCGTGAATGAGACCTTGTCCTGCGTTGCTCCAGTGCTGTGGACGAGCAGCTCTCCGGGAGGCTGTGACTGGGAGGAATTAAATGGGACTCTCTACATAGTTGTCCCAATGGTGGGGGCAGGCGGCTCTCCGGGAAGGTGAGCCGGGCAGGTTTTAATGGGAATTTGTCGTGATTTTTCGCGGTGCTGGGGAGAGGCATCTCTCTGGGAAGGTGTGACTGGGAGGGTTTTACATTGCGGAGTTCACCGTTTCTGAGTTATTGATCATACAGAACCCCAGGTCCTGTGGTTTTATGGCTTCCTCTGAAGTCGCTCAGTCGGATACTACTGTCTGTTGGTCAATAATCTGGGTCCGATCACCTGCACCAGTGCCCGCGGATCTTTTGCTGTGTATTATCGAATTGAACTGCGCTGTAGATTTAATCCATCAAAGGAACAACTCAGCCTTAGGTTACTAACTTGTTTCTGCTTTCCCTCTGAGACGCGTCGTAAATCGGGGCATTGTTTCGTCCTGACGGAGGGTCTCGGTCCGAAACGACGGCTTGTTGAATGTCAGGGATGCAGCTCTCCGCGAAGGTGTGACTGCAAGAGTTTTAACTGGACTTTGTCCAGTTCTGTCCCAGTGCTGGGGATAGGCAGCTATCCAGGAAACGTTGACTGGGTGGGGTTTACATTGTAAAGCTCTCTGTTTCTGAGTTAGTGTTCAGAGAGGATCCCTGGTCCTGTGTTTCATGTCTGCCTGTGGAGACTGTCACAGTCGGATCCCACTGCCTGTTGGTCAAAAATTGGGTCAGATCAGCTGAGTCAATCTGCTAACCTGTGTTATTGAACTGATCTGTAGAATTAATTCATTAACGGAGCCACTCAGCCTCAGGTTGCTACGTTGTTCCTGTTTTCCCTCTGAGACCCGTCGTAAGTTGACGAGGGTAAAGCGGTGGAAGTTGTCTCTATGCATTTCAGTCAGGCCTTTGACAAGGTTCCACACGGAAGGTTAGTTAGGAAGGTTCAATCGTTAGGTATTAATATTGAAGGAGTAAAATGGATTCAGCAGTGGCTGGATGGGAGACGCTAGAGAGTAGTGGTCGATTACTGTTTGTCAGACTGGAGGCCGGTGACTAGTGGTGTGCCTCAGGGATCTGTACTGGGTCCAATGCTGTTTGTCATATACATTAATGATCTGGATGATGGGGTGGTATATTGGATGAATAAGTATGCAGAAGATACTAAGATAGATGGAGTTCTGCATAATGAAGTAGGTTTTCAAAGCATGCAGAGAGATTTAGGCCAGTTAGAAGAGTGGGCTGAAAGATGGCAGATGGAGTTTAATGCTGGTAAACGTGAGGTGCTACATTTTGGTAGGACTAATCAAAATAGGCATACATGCTAAATGGTAGGGCATTGAAGAATGCAGTAGAACAGAGGTATCTAGGAATAATGGTGCATAGTTTCCTGAAGGTGGAATCTCATGTGGATAGGGAGGTGAAGAAAGCTTCTGGTATGCTGGCCTTTATCAATCAGAGCATTGAGTACAGGAGTTGAAACTGTACAAGGCATTGGTCAGGCCAAATTTGGAGAATTGTGTACAGTTCTGGTCACCGAATTATAGGAAAGAAGTCAACAAAATTCAGAGAGTACAAAGAAGATTTACTTTTATGTTACATGGGTTTCATCACCGAAGTTACAGAGAAAGGTTGGACAAGTTGAGTCTTTATTCTTTGGATCGTGGAAGGTTGAGGGGGGACTGCATAGAGGTGTTTAAAATTTTGAGGGAGATAGATAGAGTTGACGTGGATAGGCTTTTTCCATTGAGAATGGGGGAGATTCAAACAAGAGGACATGAGTTGAGAGTTAAAGGGCAAACATTTAGGGGTAACATGAGGGGAAACTTCTTTACTCAGAGAGTGGCAGCTTCCAGCAGAAGTGGTTGAAGCAGGTTCGATGTTGTTATTTAAAGTTAAATTGGACAGCTATATGGACAGGAAATGAATGGAGGGCTTTGGGCTGAGTGCAGCTCTGTGGGACTAGGTGAGAGTAAGAGTTCGGCATGGACTAGAAGGGCCGGGATGGCCTGTTTCCGTGCTGTAATTGTTATATTGTTATATAAATCCGTGGACTGCTTCGTGCTCAATAAGTATCTCGGCCCGAAAGGACGGTTTGTAAAATTCCACGGATGCAACTTCACCAGCTGAGTCCCTCCAGTATTTGATGTGCGCTGCTCTTGTATGCATTCGTGGCCGCTTCAGATGCTGAGTTTCCAGAGGCCTGGCCAATCAGGGGTAAATCAGTGAAACTGGCCCCATTAACGACTGGAATCGGAATGATGGTTGTTGTTCATACAGCTCGTTTTTATCGCCTACGATTCCTCACGCATCGTCTTATCCCCACACTGAGGAAAGCAGGTCAGAGACAGTGTGACCAGTGTCTGATTTACATTAGCAGCCGTTCACAGACTCCAGCACTCCTGATCTTTAGCTGAAACCCGACCTCGTGTTATTTCCCGGAGAATGTGTTCACTAACGCCCAGTGTCTGTTCTCTCTCCCTCTCTCTCTCTCTTTCTCTCCCTCTCTCTCTCCCTCTCTCTCTCGCTCTCTCTCTCACCCTCTCTCTCTCCCTCACCCTCTCTCTCTGTCTCTCTCTCTCTCTCTCTCTCTCTCCCTCTCTCTCTCTCTCACCCCTCTCTCTCTGTCTCTATCTATCTCTCCCCCCTCTCTCTCCCTCCATCTCTCCCCCTCCCTCCCTCCCTCCAGTGAATTTAGCGGCGATTGTGATCCTGTCCCGGGGAAAGTGCGGCCTCTCTGTCTGCACTACTCGCTACCTGGTGGCCATGGCAGCGGCTGATTTACTGGCCGTTGTCACCAATGTAATTTTATATCGAATCAGAACTTTTTACTTCCCGGACAGTTTTCTGAGCATCACCCCTGTGTGCAGCGTTATCGATTCACTGACGTTCACAGCCACAGACTGTTCTGTCTGGTTCACCGTCACCTTCACCTTTGATCGGTTTGTCGCCATTTGCTGCCAGAAGCTGAAAACAAAATATTGCACCGGGAAAACTGCGGCTGTGGTTCTGACAACAACCGGCGTACTGTTCTGTCTGAAAAACATTCCCCGATACTTCACGTTTGAACACAGCGTGATCATCGACAATGTACCATGGTTTTGTAGAACCATAAACAATTATTTTACTGACCCTGGATGGATGGGATATGACTGGCTCGATACAGTTTTAACTCCGTTCCTCCCTTTCGCTGGGATCCTGCTGCTCAACGCTCTGACAGTCAGACACATTTTAGTGGCCAGTCGGGTCCGTAAGGGGCTGAAGGGTCAGAGCAAGGGGGAGAACCGCAGTGACCCGGAGATGGAGAACAGGAGGAGGTCTGTGGGTTTACTCTTCACCCTCTCCGGCAGCTTCATCCTCCTGTGGATGGCATACGTTGTAAATGTCATATATTATCAGCTCTCAGGAAAAGGATCTGATTTCAGTGATTCCGAATGGATCTTTCACTATGTCGGAGTTTTGCTGAGGAATTTCAGCTGCTGCACGAATACATTTATTTACACGGTGACTCAGTCGAAATTCAGGGAGCAGCTGATCGGCGCGGTGAAATACCCGGTCACCTCGGTGCTTCAGTTCATGAATAAAGCCGCGTCCTGAGCACTAGCCAGTGCGGGCCGCTGTGTGTTGAGCCCGGGCTCCGGTTCCTCTCATTCACCGCCTGATGGCCACGGTGTTATTTCCGGGCGGGTTTTCCCCGCTACCGGCAGCTCCGGGACATTCGGGTAGTCTGTGTGGTGGAGGGAGGGAGCATGGACGTGAGGGAGTAAAACACCGTCATGGCGACTCATAAACTCGGTGTCCCGCCATATGCCAATCAATGTAGTGCTCCAGAATGCCGCCCAGCATTTGGTCTGTGGATATGTCTATCTATTCCCTTTCCTGCTCAGTACCTCACAGTCTGACGTCCCCAGACAACTGTAGGGCTGGTGTGATACTGGGTGGCTAATCCACTGCCAGTTCTCTAGTCTCCAACTTTCACATGAATAACGGGCTAACGTGAAAATATAGGGCGGGGTATGGATAAGCACTGTTTTTTTTTAATTGTTGAAAAGCCGCCCCATCTTAATGACCGCTTCTGCTACTGGGAATGACTGACGCCAGTAGCTGAAAGCAGATTGTAGCTGGGAGATTAGTATCCAAGGATACATATAGTATGGAATAAACAGGCTGGAAGGCAGAGGTGGTGGCGTAGCTCTGTTTGTTAAAAAAACAAACAAACAAACAAAATAAAATCATTAGAAAGAGGTGATATAGGGGCGGAAGGTGTTGACTCATTGTGGAAAGAGCTGAGGAACTACAAGGTGAAAAGACCCTTTACAGACCATGCAACCGCAGTAAGGATGTGACCTACAAATTACAACGGTAAATAGTGAATGCTTACCGAAAGGGAAATGGTAGAATGGTCATGGGGGATTTAAATGTGCATGTAGATGGGAAAAAAATCAGGTTAATCCTGGATTCCAGGTCGGGGAATTTCTAGAGTGCCTTCGAGATCGCTCTTTAAGGCAGCTGACGTTCGAACCTGCTGGAGGATCTGCTCTTCTGTACTGAGAAACTGACTGGAAACCTGAAAGCAAAACCACCTTTAGGGGCAAATGAGCAGAATGTTTCTGAGTTCACCCTGAGGTTTGAGAAGGAGAAGCGAAAATCAGATGTGCTGGTATTACAGCAGAGTGACGGTAATCACAGAGACAATTACAATTGGTCAGAATTAATCGGAAAAGAACACTGGCAGGGACAACGGCAGAGCAGCAATGGCTGGAATTTCCGGAAGCAATTCTGAAGGCTCGGGATAAATACATCACAAAAGAAGAAGAATTTTGCAGGAATGTCAATGCCTAAGAGAGGCGATATAATTGAGTAAAAAAATTGTGGGAAGTTAGACAATTTGGAAGCTTATGAAAACCAAAAGAAGTCAACTAAAAAGTCATTAAGAACGTAAAGATGGAATACGAATTTAAGCTAGACAGTCATATAAAAGAGGACACCAAAAGTTTCTTCAGCTACTTAACGTGTTAAAGGGAGGAGACAGTGAATTTCCGGCCGTGGGTAAACGAGAATTAGTAATGGGGGCAAACGGAACGGCGGACAGAATCAGTATTTTAGGAGTGTGGGGAAAAATTGGCAGATGGTGCACAGTGTCAGGAAGTGCATAGAAGAAGAAATGAAAGGGTTAACTATTTTATAAATGGAAGGAAAATGTATTGTAACACGCGCTTCTTCCAGGATTAATCAGGGGGTGATAATCCCCCAGCCCTGCCAAATTTAATAAATCTTGTTTGGGTGGATGCTGCGTGATGTGTCCCCTGTTATAAATCAGTATCCCGAAATAACAAACAGTACATAATATGCGGTTAATCGATTAAGCTTTGTAACTATTACTTTGACTACATGGTCAGTAGAGAAAAAATATACTAAATAAAAAATAAGGCACCAATCTCATTGAACAATCATGTGCACACGAAGTTGGAGCTCACGCAGTTCAGTTGTTCTTCTTCCTCCATCGATCTCCTCCTTTGGGCCCCCGCTCGGAGACGACCCCTTCCGGCGATCTACCACATTTCTCCGTTCTCGTCTTCTCTCTTCATCTCTGTCTCTCTCCTTCTCGAAAAAGCCCGCAAAAGCAACTACTTCCAGAATCACAAGACAGGGCAACAAAATCCTGATTGGCTAACATGCATCAACAGTCTGGTTATCTCCGCCCATAACCAAAACATTGCTGCTACAGAGAAACCATTCCTTCAGCAGTGAACATTGCAAAAAGAAACATTACATAGCAGTGAACCCTTACAGCGCGTTACACTCCACCCCCCACCAAATTTAGTCATGTCCTCATGACGTTGAGATAGTTCGCCAACCCCTCCTACAAACACAAAGTCCAATTCAGATGCAAAGTCAGTGAGATAGCTCGCCACAACAGCAGAGGTCACGCACTGTTCCCCAGGCGCTGCATAGGTCAACCTATCCGGTGGTTTACTAATTCTCTGAAACATCCGTACACGCTCACCTAACTCTTCAGACTCAGACGCTGCTGGTGATACTTCGTGTCTGCTTGCCGAGTCCTCCCCCGATCCATAACTAATGCCCCCACCCCCGCAACCCGGAGCCCTCTGCCCCGTGTCCAGGCCCCACTTTCTCTCCTTCAATGTCCTGCTGTAAACCAGGCTGCCCAGAACTCACCCACCCCCTCCACCTCACCTGACTCAGTGGGAAAAGGGCCAGGGCTTTCTTCCTCAATCAATGGGGAGTTAGCGAAAGGCAGCATGTACCTCACATCCAGATCATCATCCTCCGATTCAGCTTCCCTCTCATGGGCGCGGCCCGGCCCAGCCTTTCCCGCTGTGGGCCATGCAGTCGCCCTGCGTTTTCGCAGAGTCCTCTTACTAGGTGTAGGCTCCAAGTCGGGCTCTGTGTCTACCTGCACCTCTTGTCCCAGGGGCAGCAGGTGGTTCCGATGGAGAATCTTGACAGGCCCCTTCCCCTCCTCTGGTCTCACCCGGAAAACCGGTAGGTTTGGCATCTGACTCTCCACTACATAGGGTGTGGCCGCCCAGCGGTCAGCAAACTTGTACTTTCCTGGTAGCCCCAAATTCCTTTTGAGGACTCGGTCTCCCGGCAGGAGTTGGGAGAACCTCACTTTCTGATCATACCTCCTCTTATTTCCTCGATTCTGCTTGGCGGCCGCGACCCCAGCCAATTCATAAGCGCTTCTGAGCTCACTCCTCATATCACACAAATACTTCAGATAAGGCTTCGGTGGTAAGTCACCCTCATCAGTCCCAAAACAAGGGTCAATGGGCAAACTCGCCTCGCGCTCAAACAACAGATAATATGGCGAGTACCCAGTAGCTTCATTTCGTGTACAGTTGTAACAGTGAACCAGATCTAAATATGTTGACTCCACCAGCTCTCCCTGATCTCCATGGTCCCGAGTACGTCTAGCAAGGTCTTATTAAACCCCTCAGGCTGGGGATCGCCCTGCGCGTGATAGGGCGCGTCCTCGATTTCTCAACTCCAAGCATGCCCAGTAACTCATAGATGAGTCTGCTCTCGAAGTCCCGTCCCTGGTCACTATGTATCCGCCTGGGAAGGCCATAATGAACGAAATATTTCTCCCATAACACTTTTGCCACCGTAGTCGCCCTCTGGTCCTTGGTAGGAAAAGTCTGAGCATATCTGGTGTAGTGGTCAGTGATGACTAAGACATTCGCCGTGTTGCTGGCATCGGGGTCTATGGACAGGAAATCCACACACACCAGGTCCAGGGGCCCTGCACTCTGTAAGTAGGACAAAGGAGTTGCCCGCGTAGGCAGTGTCTTCCGGCGTATGCAACGAATGCACGACTTGCAGTATTCTTCAACCTCCGACTTCATTCGAGGACAGTAAAACCGGTCGCTGAGCAATCCATAGGTCTTCTTCACCCCCAAATGTTCAGACTCATCATGAAGTGACTTCAAAGCAATCCTCCGATACTTCTCGGGCAGAACCAGCTGGCAACGCCGGGGTCGGACCGGTCATGACGTGACCCGGTATAAGATCTGGCTCTTCAGCTCCAATCGAGGCCACTCTTTCAGTAATGGAGGCACCGAAGTGTGTTTCCTCTTCTCTGTCCGAGCGATGTCTCAATTTTCTACCGCAGACCAACTAGTGCCAATGTCCGGGTCATCCCGCTGAGCAGCTGCCACTTCCCCAGAACTCAATTCCGGCAGCAGTCAGGTTACAGTAAACCTGGGCTATGGCGTCATCAGAAGCCCTCCATTGATCCACTGCTCGATCCTGCCGCTCCTTTTCCTCTGCCTTCACCGTGATGGCAAACTGACACATGGCCATCACCCCAGGGGCGGAAACACTTTCCCCCTCCTCGACCCTGTCCAGTCCCTCATGCACCTGTCGGGACAAAGCACCCATTGATCCGCTGCTCGATCCTGCCGCTCCTTTTCCTCTGCCTTCACCGTGATGGCAAACTGTCACATGGCCATCACCCCAGGGGCGGAAACACTTTCCCCCTCCTCGACCCTGTCCAGTCCCTCATGCACCTGTCGGGACAAAGCATCCGCATCAATGTTCTGGCTCCCCGGCCGGTACTTCAGGCTGAAATCATCCACCTCGGTCCAAAAGTCTCTGACAGGTTTAGATATTCTCCACCCTCCTGTCCTTTCTCCCCCTCCCTTTCTTTCCCAGGGGAGGGTAACCACACAGAAGCTGATTCAAGGGGTGACTCACTTTGGCGTGGCCCGTCAAGAATCTCCGATAATAACCACAGAACCCCAGGAACGAGCGCAGGGCGCTCACAGTCTGGGGCTTGGCCAGGTGGTCACCGCTTCTATCTTAGCCGGGTCTGCAGCTACTCCATTTGTGAGATTATGTGTCCGACTTAGATAACAGACAGGGAAAGTTTTAACCCTGCAGCTTTCAGGCAGCCGAGCACCTTCAGTAGCCTCGCTTCATATTCTTCCAAGGTGGATCCAAATACTGTGAGGTCATCCAAATACATGAACACCACAGGCAAGTTCATATACCCAACCGTCTTCTCCATGATCCGCTGGAAGTTCGTAGGGGCTCCCGATATGCCCTGGGGCATCCTTTCGAACTGGAAGAATCCCAAGGGATAAGTGCCGTCTTCTATTTGTCGGCCTCACTCATGGGGATCTGGTACTATCCACTCCTCAAATCCAGCACATTAAACCACTTCGCACCACTCAGACAGGCCAGCGCGTCTTCGAGCCTCGGGACGGCATACTGGTCAGGGACGGTGCGCCTGTTCAGAGTCTTATAGTCCACACACATGTGTACCTTCCCATTCTTCTTCCGGGCCACTACTATTGGGGACGCATAGGGGCTTTGGGACTCAGTGATGATCCCAGCCTCCTTCAACTTACACAAATGCTGCCGCATGTCTTCCACGTCTGCAGGGGCTAGTCGCCGTGATCTCTCTCTAAACGGGGTGTCCTCGGTCACCCGGGTAGTGTGACGAGTGCTCTTGGAACAACCAACATCAAACTCGCCAATGGAAAATACACCTTCCAATCTCAACATCTCCTCTGCCAGCCTCCTTTTCCAACCCGACGGCACCGGGGAGTCCCCGAAGTTGAATGACTCAGGGGTCAACTTTCCCCGCTTTTCCAATAGTTTTTCCCCGGAGTGCCTCACGGGGGCGCTAAACATTACCATCAACGGGAACAAATGCGCCAGGGGCATCCCCCGCTTGAAGGTGACCTCCCTCTTCGTAGTCTTCCTGACGATCACTGCCATCCTGCCCGCCTGTACAACCGAGGGCTTCTGCAATTCGGGCCTCACCAGCACCCCAGCCAGAAATCCCAACACCCCCTTGTGGTTCTCCAGAGCGTCCACTAAGAGGGGTTCGCCCTCAGGCCCTCCAGGAAATATGGTGGGTCTCCATCACACTCGCTACCTCCCCGGGCCATTGGCTTCGACTGGGTGAACCACACGGTGTCCTCGTTTAAATTTGGTATCCAGCCCAATGCTGCCACGCACTTCCTCAAATGCACCTTGAAACACTGGGTACACGGACAGGGTCCCCAAAGATCTCTCCCTCGCCTTCTCCTTACAGGCCCCCATGAGCCTCCTCACCAGAGGGGTGATGGTCCCCACCAGAATTGAAACGCAGCTCTTCTCAACTGGGAAACCAGCACCACTGTATCAAGACCCTCAGACACTCCCACATCGGCCTCCGAGAACTCCAGTTTCACTGACAAATAACCGTCGTATGGATAATCACCAGCACTGAGACCCCAAATCTCCAGTGCACTGAATGGTGTCAAGGGTAAATGCTTCAGATACCGGTTGTAAAACGAATGGTACAGTAACGTGACCTGCGACACCGTGTCGAGTATGGTTTTAGCGAAGGTACCCTCTATCAATAGCGACACACTGGAGTGTGGTCCCACTAAGCCTTCAGGAATAGGGTCTTTTGCTTTCGGGAATTCCTTCGTACATTGCTGGGAATGTGTTCCCCCAGAGATACCAGGCCATTCCCTCACTGGGTCCCCTCTAGGTTTTCCCAACGACTCTCCCCGGGGTACCCGGGGGCTCATTCCCCTTCTGGCGTGACAACTGCTGCCAGCAGCCCTCCGCATTGTTCATCCCCTTGCGGGATCTGCACCCCACCATCAGCTCCATCATATGGTGGGGTGGGGGTCACACCCGCTGATAACAACCGACGTATCTCCGTTCTCAACTCTGCCAGAATCTCTTCTACTGCTCCGCGGGGTAGGCTATCTGTGGTCACTTCACCGTAGGGGACACTACCGAGGACTATACCCTGCTGACTGAGTCCTCCCACGCTCCCGCCGCGTTCTCCTCTTCCCGTAACTCTCTGATCAGCTCAACAAAAGATGGAGGGGGCGCGTCTTGCGAGACTGTCAGAGACCCCACACAATCAGATCATGGGACAGGGCACCCCTGGCTATATGGTCCATTCTTAACTGATCCACCTCAGTACCCTGAATGACTTCTCTGCGCCGTAAGCAATTTAGCTGCCTCTGTAGCCGCAAAATAAAGGCAGCTAGCTTCTCCCCCTTCTCCTGATGCATGTTTTAAAACCCCATCAGGAGCTCCACTGGGCTTCCAGTCGGATCAAAATCATTGCCCAGTGCTTGTTGATAACTGACAGCCGTCGCTACGGGATAATGTAACCTGACGGCTCTCTCGTCAACGGCCCGCCCATTCAAACTTTCAACCAATCACTGTCGCTTTTCATCATCCGAGCACTGCCACTCATCTAACAACTGAGAGCTCCGTTCCGCCCACGTCTCATACTCCTCCTCTCCTTTAGGTGTGGGTGTTATTCCAGAGAATAGGTGGAGCCTGCCATAGCTGGGACTTGGCATCTGAATTTTCCATTTATTCGCCAGTGAAGTAAGGGCGGATACAACCTCAGAATTCTCACTCTTCACCAGGGGACGTGGACTAATTAGACCTTCCAACTCCGACCACTCTTTCCCCTCACTCCTCAGAAATGATAGAACCCTGTTTTTGAAATCTCCGCCGCCAGCTACCTCCGCGCTGGTCTGCATGAAGACAAAAGCTGCATCCGCCATTTTACCAAGGCTCCGCTCACGATCGCAACTTCAACAGAACTTAACAGTGGAATTAACAATTCATCCGGAGCACAAATATCTGCCCCACGGGTTCATTTCTCAGGGTAATTACACAGCATCCAACAGAATCAATCCCGAACGTAGCCCCCACAATTGTAATTCTCGCTTTGCCTAGCAGCTTCATCTTGGGGTGATAACCCCCTGCCCGGCCAAACTGAAGAAATCTCGTTTGGGTGGATACTGCTCGATGTGTGACCTGTTACAAATCAGTGCCCAGAAATAACAAACAGAACACACTTTGCGATTAAATGATTAAGCTTTATAACTCTTACTTTGACTGTATGGTTAGTAGAGAAACAAAATTGAAAAAAGGGCCCAATCTTATTAAACAGTCTGTGCGCAAAACTGGAGATCACTGATAGGCCGTTCTGTCCCCATCGGCCTCCTCCGATCGTCACTGCCCTTTGGACCCTCGCTCCAAGTCCACCCTGTCCGGCAGTCCAGCAAATCTCTCCATTCGCGTCTTCTCTCTCCATCTCTGTCTCTGGCAAAATCCACTGCTCCCAGATTCACGAGACAGAGCAACAAAATCCTGATTGGCTGACATGCATCCCACAGTCCTGTTATCGCCAGCCATAACAGGAACATTGCTGCTACAGAGAAACTGTTACTTCAGCAGTGAACATTACAAAGAAGCCATTACATTAGCAGTGAAACCTTACAACGCGTTACACATACGAGAAGCATCTGGCTTCTCTTGGGCTGTATTCCCTGGAGTTCTGGGGAATGGGGGGGGGGCGGGAGGGGAATCTCACTGAAACATTCTGAATTTTAAAAGCTCTGAACAGCTTAGGAATGCGAAAGTTATTTCCCATGGTAGGTGAGTCTAGGACAAGAGAGCACAACTTCAGGGTCGAAGGACAACCATTTCGAAAAGAGATGAGGAGAACTTACTTTAGTCAGAGGGTGGTAAATTTGTGGAATTTGTTGCCACATGCAATTCTGGAGGCCAAGTCATCGGGTGCATTTAAGACAGAGAGAGATAGGTTCTTGATTAGCCAGGGGATCAAAGGGTATGGGGAGAAGGCAGGGGAGTGGGGATGACTGGAGAATTGGATCAGCCCATGACTAAATGGTGGAGCAGCCTCGAAAGGCCGAATGGCCGACTTCTGATCCTATATCTTACAGTCTTAATTGAGTTGACTGAGTGAATCCATTCCCACATTCAGAACAGGAGAGTGGAACCCCCCAGTGTGAATTCGCTGATGTATTTTAAACTCAGATGACCGAGTGAATTCCTTCCCACAATCTGATCAGGTGAACGGTTTCTCCCCAGTGTGAATTTGGTAGTGGCTCACAAGTTTGGATGACTGAGTGAATCCCTTCCCACATTCAGAGCAGCTGAAAGGTTTCTCCCCAGTGTGAACTCGCTGATGCACCTTCAGTCGAGATGACCAAGCGAATCCCTTCCCACATTCAGAGCAGGTGAATGGCCATTCCCCAGTGTGAAGTCGCTGATGTTCCTTCAGTTGAGCGGAATGGGTGAATCTCTTCCCACATTCTGAGCAGATGAATGGTTTCTCCCCAGTGTGATCTAACTGGTGTGTCAGTAGTCGAGAACGGCGAGTGAATCCTTTCCCACAGTCTGAGCAGGTGAATGGCCTCTCCACAGTGTGAACAAACTGATGATCTTTCAGCTGAGCTGCATCGGTGAATCCCTTCCCACATTCTGAGCAGAGGAATGGTTTCACCCCAGAGTGGATTTGCTGGTGTCTCAAGAGCTGAGATGACCGAGCAAATACCTTTCCACATTCAGAGCAAGTGAACGGCTTCTCCCCGGTGTGAACTCGCTGATGCTCCTTCAGTACAGATGACCGAGCAAATACCTTTCCACATTTAGAGCAGGTGAATGGCCTCTCCCCAGTGTGAACTCGCTGGTGTGTCAGTAGGTCAGATGACTGAAGGAATCTCTTCCCACAGTCTGAACAAGTGAATGGTCTCTCCCCAGTGTGAACTAACTGATGTTGTAGCAGGTGATTTGACTGAATGAATCCTCTCCCACAATCTGAGCAGGTGAATGGCTTCTCCCCAGTGTGAACTCGCTGGTGGGTCTGTAGGTTGGACAATTGAGCGAATCCCTTCCCACAGTCTGAGCAGGTGAATGGCTTCTCCCCGGTGTGAACTCGCTGGTGTCTCTGTAGTTTGGAGGAGTGAGTGAAGCCCTTCCCACAGTCTGAGCAGGTGAACGGCATCTTTTCAGTGTGAACTCGCTGGTGTTCATTCAGTTGAGATGACTGACTGAACCCTTTCCCACATTCAGAGCAGGTGAATGGCTTCTCCCCAGTGTGAACTCACTGGTGTCACTGTGTTGTGGTTGAGTGTGTGAATGTCTTACCAACGTCCGAGCAGGTCAATTTCCTCTCACTGGTGAATTTTCTGATATACCTTTAGCATCAATAACAGAATGGCTTCCCACAGTCAGAACAGGTGGAGCATCTCACTATGGTGTGAACTTGCTGATATATCTTCATTACTGGATGACTGAGCGGTTCCCCTCCCTCACACAGAGTGGGTGAATGGCCTCTCCCCACTGTGAACTCACTGGCGTGTCTGCGGGTACCTGTGAGTGAATCTCTTCCCACATTGAGAGAAGGAGAATGATATCTCCCTATGATCAATTCTCTGGCAATTCAGAAAGTCAGACGTTTGAATGCCTTGTACAATCAGTGCAGTTGAGAACTGATCTCCAGTGAACAAATCCTGGTGTGTTCTCAGCTCCTGGTTCTAGTGAATTACACAGAGTTAAAACAGAAAACTTTATTTCAGAGACAGAATACATTTACCAGCTGGGATGAGATACTTCTTCATCTCCAAGGATCAACAACAGATGTGTTGGCGTTGCAAAGAAAATATTTGGTTACTCCTTAAATATCCAGACAGAGACAGAAAAACTGATGTTTTGTTGTGTTTAAGATTCCCGTACACAAGTGCTCTGCAATTTCAAACCTGTAAAAATATTTGCAAAAGACATCAATTGGTGAAGGACAATATTTCAGGAGAGGTTTTAGTCTGTGGTGAGAACATCAGAACAAAAGAAATAGTAGCAGGAGTTGGCCATCTGGCCCTTAGAGCCTGATCTGCCATTGAATAAGATCATGGCTGATCTGGCCATGGACTCATCTCCACCGACTGCCTTCTCCCCATAACCCTTAATTCCCCAACTATGCAAAAATCTATCCAATCTTGTCTTAAATATATTTACTGAGGAAGCCTCCACTCCCTCATTGGGCAGAGAAATCCACAGATCCACCACTCTCTGGGAAAAGCAGTTCCTCCTCATCTCCATCCCAATTTACCCGAATTTTGAGGCAATGTCCTCTGGTTCTCGTCTCACCTACCAGGGGAAACAACTTTCCTGCCTTTATCTTATCTATTCCTTCCATAATTTTACATGTTTCTCTATGATTTCCTCTGAATGTGAGCTCTGGCGTCACAATTTTACCAATTTCAACACAAGTTGGGGGTACTCAACTTGAGATATACCCCAGGATACTGTGGGAAGTGAGGGAGGAAATTGCTGAACCTCTGGCGATGATCTTTGCATATCAATAGGGAGAGGAAAAGTGATAGAGGGTTCGAAGACATTTTTCCCTTTTCAAAAAAGGGAGTAGAGCTCAGCCAGAAAATTACAGACCAGTGGTTCTTACTTCAGTGCAGGGCAAGTTGTTGGAGAAGCTCCTGAGAGGCAGGATTTATGAGCATTTGTAGAAGCATAATCTGATGTGGGATAGTCAGCATGGCTCTGTCTAGGGCAGATCGTGCCTTACGAACCTGATTGAGTTCTTTGAGGATGTAACAAAACACACTGATGAAGGTAGAGCATTGGATGTAGTGTACATGGCTTTCAGTGAGACTTTTGATAAGATTCCTCATGTGAGGCTCATTCAGAAAGTAATGAGGCAAGGATCCAAGTAGACCTTGCTTTGTGGATCCAGAATTGGCTTGGCCACAGAAGCCAGAGGTGGTTGTAGATGGTTTGTATACTGCATGGAGGACGGTGACCAGTGGTGTTCTGCAGGGATGTGTTCTGAAACTCCTTCTCTTTGTGATGTTTATAAATGATCTTGATGAGGAAGTAGAAGGGTGCTGATGACACAAAAGTTGAGGATGTTGTGAAGAGTGTGGACAGTTCTCCAGCGGTTACAACAGGACGCAGATAGGTTGCAGAACTGGTAGATGGAGTTCAACCCAGTTAACTGTGCTGTGGCTTATTTCGGTACATCAAATCTGAAGACAGAACACAATATTATGTTGGGACTATTGGGAATGTGGAGGATCAGCGAGACCTTGTGGTCCATGTCAATTTTACACTCAAAGCTGCAGCACTGATTGACAATGTTGTTAAAAAGGCCTTCATCAACCATGGAACTGAGTTCAAGATCGGTGAGGTAATGTTACAGCTATATAAGACCTTCTTTAAACCCACTTAGAGTCTTGAGTTCAGTTACCTCATTACAGGAAGGATGTGGATACTACAGAAAGACTGCAGAGGAGATTTACAAGGATGTTACATGGAATGGAGAACATGCCTTATGAGAATAGGTTGAGTGAACTTTGGAGCGACGGAAGATGAGAGGTGACCTGACAGATGTGTATAAGATGATGAAAGGCATTGATCATGTGGATAACCAGAGGGTTTTTTCCTCGGGCTGAAATGGCAAACACGAGGGGCATAGTTTTAAGGTGCTCGGAAGCAGGGTTAAAGGGGATGTCAGAGGGAGGTTTTTCACACAGAGAGTAGTAGGTGCATGGAATGCACTGCCAGCGATGATGGTAGAGGCAGATACCATGGAGTCTTTTGAGAGACTGTTAGATATGTACATGGAGCTCAGGAAAACAGAGTGCAATGTGGTTGGGGAATCCGAAGCAGTTTCTAGAATAGGTTACATGGACGGCACAACACTGTGGGCCGAAGGGCCTGTAATATATTGTAGATTTCTATGTTTCTATATACAATCATCTTCGAACAAGGCACGGATCAGACATTCTGACTGACCATCAAATTCTCTGACTGTATTCCCGTCTGTGTGAGAATGCGCTATTTCTGACTTCAATCAACCTAAGACTTGGCTCAATATGCCTCTGTCCTTTGGTATTATTTCAAGTTCTGGTCATGTTCCACAAGACAACAAAGAACACTTATTTCGACATGTATGGTCTTGGAGATTTACTAATTACTCAGATACCCTCCCACCAGCTGATTGACAGTGATGAACCCATCGATGGCAATGCCAATGAATATAAAGTGGAGGGCAGTGGCTATTCTCATTGGACTGCGGCACTTTTGTGATGTAAAAGCCACAAGTCACTTGTCATCGAGGCAAAGGTGTTTCATATCGCTATTTACTCAGAGAGAACTAAAGCTGACGGAAGGTTTTATTTCCATACAGCTCAAATTGACATTTTCACTGACTGGAAGGTGAACTCTTCAACAGAGATTAACTGGGAACTATATTTTTGTTCCGACTTACAAATCCTTGGATTTACATAGCTGAAACACGGCAGTGTTTGGGAGGTACATTCGCTCCCATTTCCTTCGACTGCACAGGAACAATGCTTGGTAGTGTCATCCATGGCTACCTCTTTACCCAGAAGTCCCCACGACCCAGAAACCTGTCTGTCAGCCACCGAACAATAGAGCGGTGCGCATGCGCCGCAGAAACGGCGGCGGCCCAGCGCTCATCAGCCGAAAGCCTGGCGGCACTGGGTACGGATCGTGGGGCTGAGAAAGAGGGAATGGACCGGGGCTGTCCTGGGGTGCAGGACCAGTGCGCCAGGAGCTCACAGTAATAGCCCGTCAATCACGTTTCAGACGCCGCTGATTAATTCCCCACCGGAGACCCCTCCCACCTGCGGCCGGTCTTTGTGAGCCTCTCGTCTGCTGAGCGCATGCGCGATATTTGGGATTACCTCATACTTCTGCGCATGCGCGTGTTAGCAAACAGAAGGAAATCTGCAGATGCCGAAATCCAAAACAACAGACGGAAAATGCTGGGGGAAAGTCAGGGAGACAGACGGCAACTATGGAGAGAAGTGAACAGTCGGCCTTTCAGACCCAGACCCTTCTTCAGCACTGGAAAGGAAGGGAGGGAGTCAGAATGTGGGGCAGGTGAGGTGATAGGGTAAACCGGGAGAGGGGGAGGAGTGAATTAAAGAGCTGGGAAGTTGATTGTTGAGAGATAAAGGGCTGGAGAATAATAATAATAATAATAATAATGAATATTCTATTGATTCCGAGTGGTAAACTCATTCGTTTCAGCAGCAACATCTAAAAGCACAGCAAGCAGCGGACAGACTTTACTGAAAATAAACTACAGAATAATAATATACACAATAACACTGTATCAGTGTGCAATAATAATGTATGAAACAACAATGCAGAAACTATTGAACTATGATGTGTGTTCACCTGTCGCAGAAGATTTTTGTTACGATCCTTGTGAGGGCGGAGCTGAGTGAATTTGTTGAAAAGGGGTCGGAGGCTTTGCTGCCTATTCAGTAGGTCATGGGGAGGATGTTCCGGATTGTCCATAATCGATAACAGTTTGTTCAGTGACATCCACTCCACCACTCACTCGATAGAGTCCGGGTTGTGGCCAAGGATGGATCCAACCTTTCTGATGAGTTTATTTAGTCTTTCCCAACGTAAAGCAGCGAAGAAGACTGCACTCGCTACAACAGACTGGTAAAAGATCTGCGATATCCTGCCAGGTATTTGTCCTCCTCCACCATCGCAACTTCTTCTCCCAGAATGTATCCAGGACTCATCACAGTCCTCTCCCTCCTAAAATCTATCACCATTTCCCTGGTTTTGACCACGCTCAGGAGCAGTTGATGCTTCCCTCACTATTCCACAATCCTGTTAAACCAGCCCTCTGTACCCCGAGTCCTGCCCATCTCTGATGCACCCAACTACGGCAGAGTCATCAGAGAACATCTTTCAGTGGCCAGACTCAGAGTTGCACTGAAAGTCTGAGGTGTTCAGTGTGAGCAGAAACGGAGACAGGACAGTCCCTTGTGGGGCTCCAGTGTCACTCATCTCCACCTCAAGCACAGAACCACCCAGCGGTACAAACTGGGGTCTATCTGTCAGGAAGACAGTAATCCAGTGAATTTGTCTACGCCCATCCTTGCTCAGACGACGTGGCTGGATTGTATTGAAGGCATTAAAGAAATCAAAAACAGTGATTCTAACAATGCCACCAGCATCATCCCGGTGGGAGTGAGCTCGCTGCAACAGGGAGATGATGGTATCATCCGCTCCCTCATGAGGTTGGTAGGGAAACTGTAGAGGGTCCGAGGTAAGTCAGGACCGGCCTCTGCATCACCTTCATCTCATAAGATGTGAGGGCGATTGGTCTGTAGTGATTGTCCTCATTAAGTTCGGATAATTACCATACTGGGTAAAGGACCAAGGCAGGAGTTATTCCACATCTTTTCCTGACTCGGTCTCAGATTGTCAGGGTGCACCAAAATACCAGACAGCAGGCTCGTACAGGCTTTCAGTACCCTGGGGATGATACTGTCGGGGTCAGCAGATGTAGCCTCTCCGGCTGTTTCCTACCCGGACCTACATTCACTGTCCATCTCCCGGATGGCCTCATCTGCACAAGGTGCACTGAGATGCAGCTCCTGAGAGACCGTGTTAGGGATCTGGAGCCGCGGCTCGATGACCTACAGCTTATTGGAGAGAGTGAACAGGAGATGGAGCGGAGCTACAGGGAGTCAGTCACCCCGAGGCTGCAGGAGTTAGATAAGAGGGTGACTGTCAGGAGAGCGAAGGAAAGAGCTCTGGTAGTGGAGGTGTCCCCTGTGGCCATACCCCTCAGTAATATTTTTCTCGTTATGAATACGATTGAGGAGATGACCTGACAGGACGAACATGGCGATCGGGTCTCTGGCACAAAGCCTGGTTCCGTGGTGCAGAAGTGAAAGAGGAAGATGCGAAATGCGGTAGTCATAGGAGATCCCATAGCGAGGGGAACAGACAGGAGGTTCTGTCAGCCTGATAGAGATACCTGCATGGTGTGTTCCATCCCAGGTACCAGGGTACGGGATGTCTCGGATCGGGTGCAGAGTATTCTGAAGGGAAAGGGTGAACAGCCGGAAGTCTTGGTACATGTTGGTCCCAATGACACAGATAGAAAAAGGGAAGAGGTCCTGAAGAGAGAATTCAGGGAGTTCGGTGGGAAGCTCAAAAGCAGGACCTCTGGGGTAATAATCTCAGGATTGCTGCCTCTGCCACCTGCTAGCGAGTGCAAGAATAGGATGATCAGGCGTATTAATGTGTGGCTGAGAGACTGGTGTAGGGGGCAGGCCTTCAGATTCCTGGATCACTGGGGCCTCTTCCACGGGAGATCCGACCTGTACAAAAAGAACGGGTTACACCTGAACCCAAAGAGGTCAAATGTCCTTGCGGGCACCTTTAATAGGCTGTTAGAGAAGGTTTAAACTAATTTTGTAGGGGTGTGGGAGCCGAGTGATAGAGTTGTGGAAGGGGAAAACAGAAATAAATCAAAGATAGCGTGCAACAGAGATAATCGAAAGAACGGGCAGAAGATGAGGGATAACCACAGGGTAGATGAGTTGAAGGGCAATAATGACATGGTGCAGTTAAAACAGAAAGCAACAAATACTGGACTGAAAGTGTAATATTTGTCTAGCCCCCTGGCAAGCCTCGGGGTCGCTCAGCTCGCTGTCGTCTAGGGAAACAGCCCTCGGCCCCGCCAAACTGGGTAATTAGTTTGTGTGGATGCTGTGTGATTTACCCCACCCCTCCCAAATAACAGACAATACACCATGAAAGAACAGGAATTCTGCAGATGCTGGAAATTCAAGCAACACGCATCAAAGTTGCTGGTGAACGCAGCAGGCCAGGCAGCATCTCTCGGAAGAGGTACAGTCGACGTTTCAGGCCGAGACCCTTCGTCAGGGCTAACTGAAGGAAGAATTAGTAAGATATTTGAAAGTGGGAGGGGGAGGGGGAGATCCAAAATGATAGGAGAAGACAGGAGGGGGAGGGATGGAGCCAAGAGCTGGACAGGTGATTGGCAAAGGGTATATGAGAGGATCATGGGACAGGAGGTCCGGGGAGAAAGACAAGCGGGGGGTGGGGGACCCAGAGGGTGGGCAAGAGGTAAATTCAGAGGGACAGAGGGAGAAAAAGGAGAGTGAGAGAAAGAATGTGTGCATAAAAGTAAGTAACAGATGGGGTACGAGGGGGAGGTGGGGCCTTAGCGGAAGTTAGAGAAGTCGATGTTCATGCCATCAGGTTGGAGGCTACCCAGACAGAATATAAGGTGTTGTTCCTCCAACCTGAGTGCGGCTTCATCTTTACAGTAGAGGAGGCCGTGGATAGACATGTCAGAATGGGAATGGGCAGTGGAATTAAAATGTGTGGCCACTGGGAGATCCTGCTTTCTCTGGCGGACAGAGCGTAGATGTTCAGCAAAGCGGTCTCCCAGCCTGCGTCGGGTCTCGCCAATATATCGGGAGCACCGGACGCAGTATATCACGCCAGCCGACTCACAGGTGAAGTATCGACTCAGTAACCCATCCAGATACACACAGTGACATTTCTCCCCAAATAGTGGACCTTCCGCCCGTCCACGGGCGCTACATAGGCCAACCTATCTGAGAGCTTCCTAATTCTCCGAGACCTCCGTACCCCTTCACCTAAACCCTAAATATTCAGACACTACTAGGGATACCTCGGGTCTGCTTGCTAACTCCTCCCTGAATCATGTCACCACTACAACTCGGAGCCCCCTGTCCCGTGTCCGGGGCCCCGCTTCCTTTCCTTCCTGGTCCTGCTGTAACCGAGACTGCCCACAGCTAGCGCTCCCCACTACACCTGACTCAGTGGGAGAAGGGCCAAACGTCTCTTTCTCAATCAGGGGGAAGTTAACGAAAGGCAGCATGTACCACATGTGCAGCACATCATCCTTCGAATCCGTATTCTTCCTCATAGACTTGAAAAGGGCTAACATCTTATCGGTATGTCAGAAGGGTGACCGCACTGAACCTTGTAAGTATGGACCAGTAAGCTTAACGTGCATTGTGGGTAAGATAAGAGAAACATTAAAAAAGAACGAGTTGTAAAATAATCTGATAACAACAGACATGCAACTAGTGGGAGTACAGGATAGTTGTCAGGTTGACTGCCAGTGACTAGTGATGATCCGCAGGGGTCGGTGTTGGGACCAATTCTTTTTATGCCGTTTATAAGCGATTTATATGATGAAATAGATGGCTTTGTTGTCAAGTTTGCAGATGATACAAAGTTTGACGGACGGGTAGGTTGTGTTCAGTAAAGAGTTAGGATGCAGAAGGACTTAGACAGATTAGAAGAATGGACAAGAAACTGGTAAATGAAATATAATGTTGGAAAATGTACGGTTATGCATTTAGGAAGTTGAAATAAATGTGCGAACTATTTTCTAAACGGGGCGAAAACCCAAACATTAGAGATGCAAAAGGACTTTAGAATCCTTGTGCAGAACACATTAAAGGTTAACTTGCAGGTTGAGTCGGTGGAGAGTAAGGCAAATGCAATGTTAGCATTCATTTCAAGAGGTCTAGAATACAAGAGCAGGGAATTTATGTGGAATTTGTTACCACATGCAGCTGTGGATGCCAGTTAGCTGGGTATTTTTAAGACAGAGATTGTCAGGTTCTTGATTGGACATGGCATCAAATGTTATCAGGAGAACGCCGGGAAATGTGGTTGAAGAGGAGAAAACAATCAGCCAGATTGAATGACATGATGGGCCAAATGGCCTACTACTGCTATGTCATATGTTTTTATGGCCTTATGTCAGCAGGAAGTCAGCATGGGTTCAAAAAGGGTAAATCACGTTTTATTAATATGTTGTAGGTCTATGAAGAGGCAACTAAAATTTATGATAACAATAAAGAGGTAAAAAAAATGCTGAGAGCTAAAGAAGTAGACAGGTAAAACTGTACTTGGACTTTCAGAAGGCTTTTGGCAAGGTGCCCCATAAGAGGTTAATAATCAAATTACAGGATGTACAGATTCAGAGTATGGTTTGCGAATATGTGGAGAATTGGCTCAAAAACAGAAAATAATGAGGTACGGTGAGAGGATAATTTTCACAGCAGAAAAATGTTAAAAGTGGGGTTCCACAAGAATAAGTTTGGCGGCCGCTTCCGTTTATAATTTACATTAATGATTTGTATAAGCACAGAACCAACTAAAGTAGTTAAGTTTGCATATGACATAATATTAGAGAGATGGGCTGATGAAATTCAGGCAGCAGAATCAACACAGGTCAATCAGAAGAAAATTCTGTTGTGGGCTGATGAATGGCAGACGAAATTCAGTGTAAGTAAATACAAACTATTGCATACAGGATGTAGAAATATTAGATACAAATATACAATGGGGGTCTTGAGTAAGAGAGTGCATTGTATGAGAAGGATTTGCGTCTCCTGGAAGACATCACTAGCAACATCTAGGCAATGCACTGAAGCAATTAGGAAGTGCAATAAAATGTTGGGCTATATAACGTGCTCAGAAGACACATTCTCCTTAAGCTGTATAATGCACTTGTGAGGCCACGCCTTCAGTACTGTGCGCAATCTTGATATCCATACTTTGTGAGGGGTGTGAAGGCTCTGGAAAGAGTTCACAGAAAGGCGACTAGACTCATTGTAGGACTGCAGGCTGTGAGCTATGTAGTAAAATTGAGAAAACTGAATCTATTTGGCCTAAGTCGACATAGAATGAGAGGATATGCGATATATGTCTTCAGAATCATTAAAGGTAGAGGTAAGGTAGATACCAGCTGCTACTTACAAAATTAATCCATCAACAAGGAAACAGGACTACACGTATAGACTGGTGTTACGTACCCCGTAACTGGGTTGCCAAACCAGCAGAAATGGATCACTCAGTTGGAGTCTGGAGTACTAGAACTAAGAAAGTTTTATTAAAGAAACAAGCAACACAGTAATCGAAAGGATAATAAATGCAACAGTTCAACAATGATAACCACACATGTGCACAGAATTAAGATAACAGCATCAATCAAGCTCTATCGTTGTCTAGCGGGTAAATGACCAAACTTCAAAATGACTCAAAGTTCAGTCCAGTTCAGTTCGCAGTAATCGTTGCCATGGCGAGGGACAACGTGGGGGGAGAGAGAGATAGAATAGGAACAACTGATCATTCAGAACACTGCTTCACTCACAGACCAGCGAGATGGCTCACAGACCAGCGAGATGGCTCACAAACAGCTTTTTGGGCGGGTCCTTGGTGATGTCACCTGAGGTCACCGACTGTGACCCCTCCTCCAGATGCGGTCGATCCTCTGCAGTGAACCCGGCACCCAGGCAAGGGCGGACACACACCGGGTTCCCGCTGATCGTACCTTTCCACCCTTGTCGTTATCTGGTACTTCTCACCCACTCGTGAGAGGCGCACCGCTTCCAGGGTCTCGTTACCTCGGGTGGTGTGTGTCCCGTCTTAGCGAACCTGTCCCTTTTTATCCCCCTGCTGGGGTATCGCCTGTCCATCCCTTCAAACAGTTCAGGGTTCAAAGGGGGGAGCCGCTCCAGACAGCTCTCTCTCCCACATCCCTTCATTACACATCTCCAGACGCTGCTCCATTGTTCCTTATCTCTCCCTGAGGGCAGGTGGCAGACCAACTGCTGATGCCACTGATGCTGGCCCAGGCCAGCAAACATCTTAATTTTATGTGTATTCTCGTAACACTTCCCCCCTTTAAGGATTTTTACCGGGAGGTAAAAATTACAAACATGACTACATTATCTGATACATACACAATATACATCTTTAACAGTTATTTAGCTAATACAGAGAATTTGAAGCTGTCAACACCTTGACAGACAGTCATCACATTTTCTGTTCCTTTTACACGTGTTATTAATAATCCCTTAGACCAGGCTCCAACTCAGCAAACTTCATAGTGGCCAAAAACACTGATGAATTGCGACCAATGTAACCTCTCATTTGGTTTTGTCCCGGACCACAACAACAAGGGTCGTCCCATTCCGACTCAATTTTCTCTCGCAAGGGCTTAGTAGGAGGAGGACGGGTATTGACCGCAGAGTTATTGCAAAACTTCCTGCAATACCCCACCATCTCCAAAAGCCTTCTGAGGGCCCTCTTGTCTGTCGGGGTTGGGAGGTCAGCGATAGCCTGCACTGTAGCTTGCATCGCTGCCAGCTGCCCCTGTGTCACCACAATTTCCAGGTAAGTGACCCTCGTGTGGCCGAATTCATTTTTTTCAAGGTTCACTATCAAGCTGGCTTCAGACAGCCGTATTAAATTGCCAATACACACCTCTGTGGTCATCAGCCCTTTAGTCACTGAATTACTCAATATATATGAGTGTTCTTTACTGGGCCGCCCCATTGTAACAGACATAACCCAACGTCCCAGTTCTTTGCATTTCCTCGGGACAATCAAACACATAGGTGCGAGTCGTTTAATTACTCCTTCTAAAGATTCGCTTTGTTCGGGGATTAAGGGAGAGACCTTATCAGTAGACCTGGCCAAAACAATAGCCTTCTCCCATCTGACCAATCCCATCCTAATCTTTTCAAAATGGTTCTTTTCTCTTATCAGGGGGCCCCTAGCTTCATTGATTTCCACGCTAACAGCGACTAGGTTTGTTAGCATATCAAAAGCCGGTGACCGTCTCAGTTCGCGTCGGTCATGATCAATAACATTCTTCCCCCTGGGCAGCCGGTAAATCTCTTTCATGATTCCACCAACTGTTTCCTCCAGCACCGCAAAATGTCCACCGGGGGGTACCTCGTGGGCCATGTTAAAAACCTCATCCCCATAACTCTTTTGCACCACCCCCCACTCCTCATCTGCGGATGCTGTACTTGATTTCCCTTTCTTCCTTAGCACTTCCTCATCCGCACAATAGCTTGTCAAGGCTGTGTCAGAGAGAGCGGTCTCTGCCAAAACCATCAGCCCCTCGTCTCGCTCCTGCGTCTGCACAAATTCTTTCCTGGCTACTGCTACGTCTGTCCCAGCTCCCTCACTACCTCTTATCTCACTACACCCTGTCTCATACAAGGTTGGCAGAAATGTTTCAGCCAAATTCACCATCGCGGGCGGGGCCTCCATGCTGGCAGGCTGACCCGTCAATCTCACGACTGGGAACACGATTCCTCCGGCGATGTCATTACCGAGCAAGACTTCCACGTCTTTCATCGGTAATTCGGACCTCACCCCGATCGTGACTAGTCCAGAGACCAGGTTGCTCTGTAAATGTATCTGGTGCAAAGGGACTGACTCTGTCCCTTCCCCAACACCTTTGACCTCTACCTCCCCAGTCTGGGTCTCTGAGCTAAACTCTAATACACTCTTCAGTATTAGTGACTGACACGCTCCCGTGTCTCTCCAGATCCGCACTGGAACTGGTTTTAACCCCTCCTTCACTGACACCAGTCCGGCCGAGATAAACCTCTCGCGCCCTTCCTGGACTTTTTCAGACCTGTCCTTCCCTAGCGGTTCGCTTAACAGCTCAATACAGCCATTCAAAATTTCCGCTTTTCCTTTCCCCGTCTCCTTCCTTGGGGCAAAGCACCTGGACGCAAAGTGTCCGACTTTCCCACAATTAAAACAAACGACCCCAGGAGACTTCCGACCAGACTGCTCCCGGCCTACCTTACCCTTTTCACTAGTCCCCGGCTTACTTTCTGACTTTTCCGGCGGACTCTCCCCGCCGTCCTGACTACCCTTCTGGTAGCCTTTACTCGGGGCAAACTTCATTTTATGCGTCAACGCATACTCATCCGCTAACTTAGCAGTTGCGGCTAACGTGGCTGCCTCTTTCTCATCGAGGTAGGGTCTCATACCCTCAGGGACACAACCTTTAAACTGCTCAATCAGATTCAGCTGCAGCAGTCTGTCGTAATCCCCCTCTACCCCTTTCGAGGCGCACCAACGCTCACAATATGTTTGCATCTCGCGAGCAAACTCCAAATACGTGCGGTCCCACCGCTTCCTCGCATTCCGGAACCTCTGCCGGTATGCCTCCGGGACCAACTCATAAATCCTGAGGATGGCCTCTTTCACCACCTCATACCTCTGGGCATCTTCCGCGGATAAAGCTGAGTAAGCTTGTTGGGCCTTCCCTTTCAGTACACTCTGAAGTAAAACAACCCACTTATCCCTCGGCCAGTCCTGACTTATAGCCACTTTTTCGAAGTGGAGGAAGTACCGATCCACGTCGGTATCGTCAAATGGGGGAACCAGCCTAACCTCCTGGGTCGCCCGGAACCCTCCACCTTGGTTCGGCACGAGCCCCTGCTCGGCCCTTATCTTTAACTTCTCCAGCTCAAATTCCCTTTCCCTCTGTTTCTCCTCTCTCTCCAACTGTCTGTCCCTCTCTCTCTCTTCTCTCTCCAACTGTCTTTCTCTCTCTTGCCTTTCTACCTCTTTCTCTTTCTCCTGCCTTTCTAACTCTCTCTCTCTTGCCTTTCTAACTGCTTCTCTTCGTGTTCTAACTGCCGTACCCGGAACTCGTGCTCGAGTCTCAGTTTTTCAAGCTGTACCTGTACTGCGTCTCCAGCAGGTTTTTCAATAGACACCTCCCCCAGCTCACCTTGGGGAAACACACCTTTAGATACATAGTGCTCTACAATAGCTCTGTGTATCTCCTCTCTCCTCATTGTCGACTTCACCTTAGCAAAATTCACCCGTTTGGCCACAGCTATCAATTCAGATTTCCTGGCATCCTCTAATGCCTCCAAGGTCGGCGCCTTTATAAATTCCTCAACCTCCATTTCTGCTGTTTGTCTTTTCTTTCTTTCGGGAATTTTAACCCAATCAATTTACTCCGTCCCAAATTTAGCGTTCAAAATCGCGGACGAGAACCCCACTTATGTTACGTACCCCGTAACTGGGTTGCCAAAACCAGCAGAAATGGATCACTCAGTTGGAGTCTGGAGTACTAGAACTAAGAAAGTTTTATTAAAGAAACAAGCAACACAGTAATCGAAAGGATAATAAATGCAACAGTTCAACAATGATAACCACACGTGCACAGAATTAAGATAACAGCATCAATCAAGCTCTATCGTTGTCTAGGGGGGTAAATGACCAAACTTCAAAATGACTCAAAGTTCAGTCCAGTTCAGTTCGCAGTAATCGTTGCCATGGCGAGGGACAACGTGGGGGGAGAGAGAGATAGGATAGGAACAACTGATCATTCAGAACACTGCTTCACTCACAGACCAGCGAGATGGCTCACAAACAGCTTTTTGGGCGGGTCCTTGGTGATGTCACCTGAGGTCACCGACTGTGACCCCTCCTCCAGATGCGGTCGATCCTCTGCAGTGAACCCGGCACCCAGGCAAGGGCGGACACACACCGGGTTCTCGCTGATCGTACCTTTCCACCCTTGTCGTTGTCTGGTGCTTCTCACCCACTCGTGAGAGGTGCACCGCTTCCAGGGTCTCGTTACCTCGGGTGGCGTGTGTCCCGTCTTAGCGAACCTGTCCCTTTTTATCCCCCTGCTGGGGTATCGCCTGTCCATCACTTCAAACAGTTCAAGGTTCAAAGGGGGGAGCCGCTCCAGACAGCTCTCTCTCCCCCGTCCCTTCATTACACATCTCCAGACGCTGCTCCATTGTTCCTTATCTCTCCTTCCCCTGAGGGTAGGTGGCAGACCAACTGCTGATGCCACTGATGCTAGCCCAGGCCAGCAAACATCTTAATTTTATGTGTATTCTCGTAACAACATATACTGTATATGTTATAACTGGGGTCGTTGGTAGCGGGCCCAAATGCAAGACACAGACACTGAAGTACTTGGAACAGGACTAGGCGTGTCAAGAAAACAAAGGCTGTGGGGAAGATCCGATGTTGGACAAGACACAGGCCCTGGACGAGTCCAGGATACAGGACCTGGCTAAGACTAGACTAGGACAGCGGGACCTGAACGAAAAACTAGGAACTTGTAACCTGTACAAGGACTCCGAACTGAGACTGGACCAGGAACCAGAACGTGGGTCTTGACTCGGGCTTGGACTCCGTATCTAGGCGAGGACAAGACGTGGCAAGGCAACAGGGCAGGACGCGGGACCGGAACAGGATGAGGACACAGAGCTCAGACTTGATATTGGGAGACAGGAACGCAGAAGGCAGAGCCTAGGTCGGGGGAGACAGGAACGTGGAACACAGATCCTTGCTTTTGAGAGACAGGAACATTGAACACAGAGCAGGGACCCTTCCTTGGGAACAGGACGTAGGGGCCGGGACTCTTACACAGAACACAGAGCCGGGACTCCTCCTTGGGAACAGGACGTAGGACCGGGAGTCATTCACAGAATGCTGAACACGACGAGACGGTTCCCAACACAAGGTAACGGCAAACGGCCAAACCTACCTAGCGAAGGCGTGGACACAGAGACAGTTCCCAACACTAGGTAGCTGCAAACGGCCGGCCCTAACCAGCGAAGGCGTGGACACAGAGACAGTTCTAACTCAAGGCAGTGTAAACGACCGTACCTACCTAGCGAAGGCGAGGACACAAACAGACAGTTCCAAACAACGAAAGACAGTTCCTTACCTAGACACAGCAAGGCTCCGGTCTTGCTCCGGCGATAAATAGGCGAGGGCTTCAGGCGAAGGTAGCAGGCAAGGGCTTCAGGCGAAGGTAGCAGGCGAGGGCTTCAGCCGAAGGTAGCAGGCGAGGGCTTCAGGCGAAGGTAGCAGGCGAGGGCTTCAGTCGAAGGTAGCAGGCGAGGGCTTCAGTCGAAGGTAGCAGGCGAGGGCTTCAGGCGAAGGCAGCAGGCGAGGGCTTCAGGCGAAGGTAGTAGGCAAGGACTTCAGCCGAAGGTAGCAGGCGAGTGCTTCAGGCGAAGGTAGCAGGCGAGGGTTTCAGGAGGAATGTGAAGGGAAGGGAACAGTCCAGCACTGAAGCTGAACCCAGGAGCTGTTTACGTAGCCAGCCCAAAATGAAAATCGCGTGTCTCAATTAAGGCACCAACAGAACAGGGGAAAACCGGAAAACCTGGAATAAGAATCGATGGACCGGTCCGTCCGTGAACCATGACAGTATTTTTATTTCGATCTGTTCCTGATTACGGCTGTGTGGCTTATGGATCAGCTTCATCTTCAGCTTTAAAATGTTTGGATGTGACATAAGCGCAGGTTTTAAGATGGTTTTCTGGTATGGTAAGGTCGTCCCCTGTTTCGGCTTCACTGACTGAAATGGGACAATTCCCCTAGCAATTGCAGAGGATGCAGATGATGCTAACATAGTCGGTTAAGTTGATGAGCAACGAAATTAATATCCTGTTAAAGTTGTGTTGGACGACTGCTGGGAGCATCACAAGAATTATGATTTAATGTTGAATGGCTGGGTTCTTATCACACCAGGAGTTTGTGTTTGTTGGTTTATGCAATATGTTCCACTATCGCGTTCTCTGTAACCCAACTTGTGTGTTTATCTTTTCCACTGAAGTAGCTAGATATTGTTATGCCTGAGAGTTCACTAGTTCATCAGCATGTGAGAGAAAATCATTGTGGTATGTTAACGTTTCTGCAGATGGAAAAAGATATAATTTTACCAGAAATGCTGGTGTGGCTGTTTTGGTGCCTGAATTGCAGGTAATGATTGAAAGAAAACGACCTATTCCCCATTTATCAGGATATGCAGCAGAACTGGTTACCATCATTTTAGTCTAAAAGTGGCTGGACGGAATTTATCCATGTAAATTCCTAATTTGTTCAGATTCCTTTTCGGATTTGGCGATTCTGAAACCAGGTCATTCTCACAGGAGCTCAGATTTACTGTTGGAAACTCATCAAACATTTCATGTACAAACATTGGTTTGCATGTATTCCTCTTATGGGTCTCTGCACATAACAGTGTTCTTCAACAAATCTGTTGAAATTTCAACTGTAGATATAGACATTCTATTTAGCCAGTCAGAAGCTAAGGGTCTTGGTCAGGTGGACATGAGTAGATTTTGGGGGCACGTCCATACGGACATAAGCCAGCAGAGCAAAATTCAGCTGTTCAGCCTATCGTGGCTCCGCCATTCCATCATGACTGATCCCTGATCCCACTCAACCCCATATACCGGTCTTCTCGCCATTTCCTTTGATGCCCAGGTCGACCAGGGTACGATCAACCTGCCTTAGATATATGCACGGACTTGTCCTGCACTGCAGTCTACCAGAGCATCCTACTGATTCACTACTTTGGCTATAAAATAAAAATCCTCCTTACCTCTGTTCTAACTGGTCGTCCTCAATTTTGAGGCTGTGGCCTATAAACTTGCCTGCCCCTACCATAGGAAACATGCGCTTCACATCAACCCTAACTAGACATTGCACTTGCGATAGGTTTCAATAAAATCACCCCCGGACAATTTCTATAAGTTCCAGTGAAAGCAGGCGCAAAGCTGCCAAACGCTCCTCATATATTAATCCCTTCATTTCCGGTATCAACTACGTCCACCTCCTCTGGACACTCTCCAGTGACAGCAAGTCTTTTGTGAGATATGGGCCCCAGAATTGTTGGTAAGACTCCATGTACGGCCTGGCAAGTGTCTCATAAACGCTCAGCCTTATATCCCTGATATTATATCCTATTCCGCTGAAATAAAGGCCAGCAGGAGCAGAAGATGGCGACGCTACGCAGCGCTGCGGCCGTTCCGAATGATACCGTACGAGCTAACTAGGGGGCCGTGCACAATCCTGATTTGATGGAGACAGCCATGAGAAGCACGGAGGAACATCTGGAGAAACTTCTGAAAAGCCCGCTTCGCTGCCGCTGCTGCTGTGCGATCGAGAATCTCCGGAGAGGAAGGCCCCAAATTCTCGGCTTTGCCTATTGCCTGTTGCCGGGGCCGTGGTCGAATAGCTCGGCAGAGATGGTGCTCGGTGCTCGGTGTCGGAGAGCTGGTCGGAGGCTCAGAGTTTTCGGACGGACTCGGAGTCGGACTGTGGTCGGATGCTTCCAGGATGCTGCATCGGCAAGTTTGCGGTGCTGGAGGTTTACCGTCTGCGCGAGATGATGGGGCTTTCGAGAGACTTTGAGATTTTTTACCATGCCCTAGGTCTGTTCTTTTTCAAATTACGGTATTGCTTTGCTCTGTTGTAACTATATGTTATAATTCTGTGTTTTTTGTCAGTTTTTCAGTCGGTTTGTCATGTGCTTCTGTGATGTCATTCTGGAAAAAACATTGTGAATTTTGTTAATGCATGCATTACTAAATGACAATAAAAGAGGACTGCGTGTCCTCATAATCTAATCTAATTTGTTTTAAGCCATTTGTGATCGGTTTCAAATTATTCTTGCGATGGGCTAAGCTGATCTGCATGTCGGGGTGTCAGCGGGTTTGGGTGTGTGCAGGGATTTTGGGGTGCACACAGATTCGGGGTGCAAGAAGACACGGTGAACTGCAGGGCCCGAAGGGTCGGTAGAACAGAGGGATCTCGGAACACAGATTCATAAATAATTGAAAGTGCCGTCAGAGTGAGACAGGGTCGAAAATAGACCTTTTGGCACATTCATAAATCAAAGTATTGAGTACAGGAGATGGGATGTTATGTTGAAGTCGTATAAGACGTTGGAGAGGCCTAACCTGGAGTTTTGTGCGCAGCAACACACATCAAAGTTGCTGGTGAACGCAGCAGGCCAGGCAGCATCTCTAGGAAGAGGTACAGTCGACGTTTCAGGCCGAGACCCTTCGTCAGGACTAACTGAAGGTAGAGTGAGTAAGAGGTTGAAAGTGGGAGGGGAAGGGGGAGATCCAAAATGATAGGAGAAGACAGGAGGGGGAGGGATGGAGCCAAGAGCTGGACAGGCGATTGGCAAAGGTGCTTTGAGAGGATCATTGGACAGGAGTCCCGGGGAGAAAGAAAAGCGGGGGACCCAGAGGATGGGCAAGGGGTATAGTCAGAGGGACAGAGGGAGAAAAAGGAGAGTGAGAGAAAGAATGTGTGTATAAAATAAATTACGGATGGGGTACGAGGGGGAGGTGGGGCATTAGCGGAAGTTACAGAAGTCAATGTTCATGCCTTCAGGTTGGAGGCTACCCAGACGGAATATAAGGTGTTGTCCCTCCAACCTGAGTGTGGCTTCATCTTTACAGTAGAGGAGGCTGTGGATAGACATATCAGAATGGGAATGGGATGTGGAATTAAAATGTGTGGCCACTGGGAGATCCTGCTCTCTCTGGCGGACAGAGCGTAGGTGTTCAGCAAAGCGGTCTACCAGTCTGCGTCGGGTCTCGCCAATATATAGGGTTATCATGTATAGCCACATACACAGAGACAGAAGTACACACACACACACACACACACACACACACACACACACACACACACAGTTACACATACACACACACACACACACACACACACACACACACACACACAGTTACACATACACATACACACACCTATACCCACGCACATTTTGTGAACGTTTTGAAGTGTTTCATGCTCAGGGATAAACTAATATGCATGCAGGAGTGTCGGCATATAGAGGGGTTCCCACGGATTTGGGTGTGCAGACAGATTAACGTTGATTTAATGCTATTCCGAAGAATTTAGTGCTGCACAGATATTTGGGGACGTGCCCAGAAATCTGTGTTTTTCGGTGGATATTGGGATGCATGCGGATTTGGGAGTGTCAGCGTACGCGGCACACGCACATAACTTGGGTGTGCACTCGGGTTTCTGGCTGGTCACGTATTTGGGATGCGTGCGGATTTGGGAATGCCGGAAGATTTGTGTGTGCGCTCTGATTTTGGAGAATCGGTGGGTTTGGTGTGTGCTCATTGATCTGGGGAAGTGCATGTATGTCAGGGTTCTCGGCATTTACAGGTGTGCAGTTTGCCGAAGTTGGTATATTTATAGATACTCTAAACGTTGGAAATCGTTCTTCCCGTTTCATTCGGTGGAGGCAGCCTTTGTGAACTATTTGAAATGATTCTTACTCTGGGATAATGTAATGTGCAAGGGGCTGTGTCTGCTGATTTGGAGGTGTGACGAATTTCAAGATTTTTCAAATTGTATATGCATTAATCAAAAATGCAATTTGATTTTACATTTCTGATCTTGATTTTTTTAACGTTTCAAGCAGCTATTTGTGAAGTGTTTGAAATGAGAGTTCGAGAGCATGTGCAGTTTGCCGAGATAAATAGGAAGGGACTGATCCAAGAGGGATAAACTGAATTCACACACAGAAAGCACACTGACACATCCTAACACACACACACACACACACACACACACACACACACACACACACACACTCACACACACACTCACACACACACACACACACACACACACACACACACACACACACACACACAAAACGAGACTTTCTATCCGCCCTTCCAGCTCTCCGCCGTGTTCTTTGACACATGCGGGGTGATATAAATAACACCCCCCCACCCCACTAGACTGCTGAGTTTGATGGTCATGTGTTAAGGTTAGGAGTGGGTCCTGAACAAGTCTCCATATGTTCTGACTTTGACCAAGGCACTGAAGATATTGGAGGGTTCCGTGGATATGGAAGTGTTAATTCATCATCACAAACTGATATTTTCTTTAGGACCCTCTCGGTTGAGTCCTCCTTACACAAACTACATCCAGCATATATAGTGATTAGGACTATGGTAAGGGTAGGCGATTCAATATAATTTCACATGCTACAATGACAATTTACTGCAATATTCGGAGTCTAACGTATGGTTCCTTTTCGTTACATATTTACAATGGAGGCACATTTAATTGATAAAACACCTCGAAAGGTTCAGTAATCACTGTTGGGAGAAGCTAAATCGTACTCTAAGTATCAATTCACTAAATTAATCACAATCTGTCACCTCTGGAATTGCACCTGTCTGATGTAATCGGTTTGTAAATACTTTAGAAAACTTTATTTTTAAATCTGTTGCAATCTGTCCCTGTGGATTCGCTAAATGGTATTAAAAACCCCAAGCATGTGCTGCGTCAACATTTCATTCCGAGAAATCGCCTGTAGCACAGTGGAACGAATTATTAGACGAATAAAATGCCTGCAATGTGGGATCGGTACAGCAGTGTGGAGAAAGTATTGTACGTGTTCATTGCCGTCATTGGAGTTCCTGGTGAGTGAGCAGAACAATTCCTGTTTGGTATTTCTGTGTGTTAATCGGTCTGAACCTGGTTATGATCATTTGACAAGCTGTCAACTTGATGATCATATCTTGTACAAATATCCGTCAGAAGCATCGATCCTGACAGTTCAACATTCTGATTTTTCACATTGAAGGAAAAAAGGAACTAAACCCCTGTCGCTCCTCTAACTCACGCGATCCACTCGAACGGTATTCCTGCCTCTAATGACACCTTGTCCAGATTTGTCCCTGTACTGCACTGGGGACATTGCAGCTCTCCGGGAAAGTGTACTTGGGAGTGGTTTACATTATAAAGTTCACCGTTTCTGAGTTATTGATCAGAGTGAACTGCTGGTCCTGTGTTTCACGTCTCCCTGTGGAGTCTGTCACAGTCGGATCCCACTGCCTGTTTATCACATGAACCAGTATCCACTGTTCTGCGGACAAACGTCTTCGCATTGAGCTGCGCTGAAAAATTAATCCATTAACGGAGCCACTCAGTCTCAGGTTACTGAGCTGTTCCTGCTTTCCCTCTGAGACCCGTCCTAAATTGAAGACCACTTCGGGTTGCAGAAGGCACTCGGCCCGAAACGAGTATTTGTTCAATTCCTTGAATGCTGCCTGACCTGCTGCGTTCCTCCAGTATTTTGTGTGTGTTGCTCCCCTCTGTATCCCTTCTCACTACCATCAGATGCTGAGTTTCCAGAGGCCTGGTCACTCACGGTTAAATCAGTGATCGCCCCCATTAGCGACTGGAATCGGGATCAGCACCGATCGTCGTTATTCATGCAGATCGCATTTATCGCTGACGATTGCCCACACATCGTCTTATCCCTACACTGAAGAAAGCAGGTTACAGATAGTGCGACCCGTGTGTGATATTAGATTAGCAACCGTAAAATAATGCCCAGTGTCTGTTCTCTTTCTCTCTCTCTCTCTCTCTCTGACTCACTCTGTCCAGTGAATTTAGTGGCGATTGTGATCCTGTCCCGGGGAAAGTGCGGCCTCTCTACCTGCACCACTCGCTACCTGGTGGCCATGGCAGCGGCGGATCTATTTAGCATTGTCACCAATGTAATTTTGAATCGAATCTCTGGCTATTACCTCCCGTTGACTTTTCTGAGCATCACCCCTGTGTGCAGTGTTATCGATGTACTGATGTTCACAGCCACAGACTGTTCTGTCTGGTTCACCGTCACCTTCACCTTTGATCGGTTTGTCACCATTTGCTGCCAGAAGCTGAAAACAAAATATTGCACCGGGAAAACTGCGGCTGTGGTTCTGACAACAACCGGCGTACTGTTCTGTCTGAAAAACGTTCCCAGATACTTCACATGGGAACCCTTGGTGATCATCGACAATATACCGTGGCTCTGTCAAACCGTGGACAATTATTTAACTGACCCCGGGTGGGTAGGATATGACTGTCTCGATACGGTTTTAACTCCGTTCCTCCCTTTCGCTGGGATCCTGCTGCTCAACGCTCTGACAGTCAGACACATTTTACTGGCCAGTCGGGTCCGTAAGGGGCTGAAGGGTCAGAGCAAGGGGGAGAACCGCAGTGACCCGGAGATGGAGAGCAGGAAGAGGTCTGTGGTTTTACTGATCACCATTTCCGGCAGCTTCATCCTCCTGTGGATGACATACTTTATAAATGTTATATACTATCAGCTCTCAGGAAAAGGAATCGATTTCAATGATTCTGAATGGGTCTTTCACTACTTCGGGGTTTTGCTGAGGGATTTCAGCTGCTGTGCGAATACATTTATTTACGCGGTGACTCTGTCGAAATTCAGGGAGCAGGTGCTCAGCGCGGTGAAATATCCGGTCACCTCGTTGCTTCAGTTCATTGATAAATCCGCACCCTGAGCACAAGCCGGAGGCGGCCTCAGTGTCAATTTTCTGGGCTCCAGCCCCTCGCATTCACCGACTGATCTCCCAGGTACTATTCCCGGGCGGAATGTCCCGTCGACCAGCAGCATTGGGACATTAAGATAGTGTGTGTGTGGGGAAGAGCGAAGCACCGACATGGAGACTCAGTACCTGCTTGCACCCGCCAGATGTCAGTCAAAGAATTGCTCCGTAATACCATCCACCCATTGGTCTGTGGATATATCCATGTATTCCCATTCTCCGCACCAGCTTCTCAGTCAGACAGTAGCACCAGACGGTGTCTGTCTAGTCTGATGCCTGTTGGCAATCACACCAGTCTCAGCCTTCCCCTCGGATAATTGGCTGAGTAAAGAAATTGGGCAGGCTTTGGTTAAATGACCGTTGACCCTTCAAATTAAAGGCGCATTCCCGCAACTAACCGGACTGCAGTGTGGTGTAGAGAATTGGGAAATACAGCCTCTTCTGTTTCTTTTTAATGAAAGCTAAATAACCCAAAAAGTCCTATGGATCGTACGTAATAAAAAAAAATTCAAGTCAGTCCGATAACTTAAGAAAGTTCTTCCATGAAATCTATAACCCCTAACGATTGTAATGAGGCCGGCACTCACGTTTTCTACCTGATATGCTTCACCCTGAAATAGTTTGTTCTACTGTTCTACAGTGACAAAACCTGCAACGACTCAGAATGATGTTTTCCCACACGACATAAAGAATAACTAAGCATAGTATGGCCAAATCTAAGTCGTGTCGATATAATTCCTTCCCTTCTTGTTTTACCCCATTCCCTCATGAACCTATCATTTATCTATTCTGTAAAGGTGTCTCCTTTTATGCCAATTAGCCCAGCAGTCTTGCTGTAATTCTTAGTCGACCATCCCCTTAGCTTCTGATTTACTCGGTAGAAGGTATTTATCCACAGTTGAAATTTTAACAGGTTTTGTAACTGAACCTTCATGTGCAGGGATCAATAAGAAGTGGACATATAAACCAGTACTTTGTGTATGAAATAATGTTTGAAGAGTTCCCAACAGTAACTCTGATCGACCGCGAGAATAATCTAATTTAAGACTCATCGACATCGAAAGAAGAATCGGAACACATTAAAACTTTACATGGACAAATTTCCTCCACCCACTGTAAGTCTAAATTGAGGACAATAGAGCTTCTACTGTATATACTGATAAATGGTTCGGAAGTTGTTTCTTTATCGTTACCTGCAATTAAGCCTCAAAAATAGTCACACCAACATTCCCAGTATAGTTATCTTTTGATTCTCCTGCAACAATGGTTAACATATTACAATAAATTTCCTTAATAAACTGATGAACAAACTTTCGGGCATAACAGAGTCCTTAGACACTATTAAACTGTGGGAACTATCCTGAACTGTCATTTCGTCGGCAGTTTGAACGGGGCACGACTGCGCAAGCGCGTTAAGGTCGGCCTGTGAGACAGCGGGAGAGTTTAAAAAGCGAGCAGATTAACGGAGCGGGCGACGCAGTAGTGGGAGATAGAGTAGGAAGGCTTTGGCTCGAGTGGCTTCAGCGAGCAGAGGCTGAGGACGAGCTGGCTCTCAGTGAGGTAAGGCCGGGTAAGTTCCTTTAATTAATCTGATTAACATAGACGTAGGTAATGGAGGCAGCAGTTAGGGCAGTCGAGTGCTCCGTTTGCAGTAGGTGGGAAGTCAGGGCGAGCGCAATTGTCCCTGATGACTACACCTGTAAAAGGTGCATCCAGCTGCAGCTCCTGACAAACCGAGTTAGGGAACTGGAGCTGGAGCTGGATGAACTTCGGATCATTCGTGAGGCAGAGGCAGAAATAGACTGGAGTTTCAGGGAGATAGTCACACCTAAAATTCAGGAGACAGGTAGCTGGGTGACTGCCAGGAGAGGGAAGGGGAATAGACAGAATGAGCTGAGCACCCCTGTGGCCGTTCCCATCAACAATAAGTATACTGATTTGGATACTGTTGATGCGGACAACCTACCTGGGACAAGTTGCTGTGGTTCCGTCTCTTGCACCGAGACTTGACCCTCAGCTCAGAAGGGAAGGAGGGAAAAGAGGAGAGCAGTAGTGATAGGGGATTCGATAGTCAGGGAGACAGGTAAGAGGTTCTGTGGAAGAGATCGAGAATCCCGGATGGTCTGTTGCCTCCCTGGTGCCAGGGTCCGCGACATCTAGGTTAGAGTTCTCAGTATTCTCAAGAGGAAGGGTGAGCAGCCGGATGTCGTGGTCCATGTAGGGACCAGTGTCGCGGATAGGAAGAAAGAGGATGTCCTGCAAAGAGAGTTTAGGAAGTAAGGTGTAAAGTTGAAGGACAGGACATACAGGCTTGCAATCTCAGGATTGCTACCCGTGCCACGTGCTAGTGAGGCTAGAAATAGGAAGATAATGCAGCTGAATACGTAGATAAGGAGTTGGGGCGAGAGGGAGGGCTTCATGTTTCTGGACAATTGGGCCTTGTTCCAGGGAAGGTGGGACATGTTCTAGCATCCTTGCGGGAAGCTTTGCTAGTGCTGTTCCGGAGGGTTTAAACAAGATTTGCAGGGAGAGGGGACCACATTGTTAGAGCAGATAGTGAGGTGGAGGAGGATGAGGGTCATGCGAGAACTGCAAGTATACTGCATGAAGTAAAGCCAGATCTAACATATAAAGAGACTTTGAGGAAAGAGAAGCAGAATAAAGAGTGTAAAAATAGTCAGGTAGAAGGGTTAAAGTGCTTGTACTTCAATGCAAGAAGCATCAGTAACAAAGGTGATGAACTCAGAGCTTGGATACATACACGGAATTATGATGTATTGGCCATTAAAGAGACTTGGCTGGCTCTAGGGCACGAATGGATTCTCAATATTCCTGGATTTCGGTGCTTTAAAAGGGATAGAAAGGGGGTGGAAAGGGGAGGAGGGGTGGCGTTACTGGTTAGGGATGCTATTACAGCTACAGAAAGAGTGAGTGACGTAGCAGGTTCCTCTTTTGAGTCGATATTGATTGGCACCTGATCAGATCCAACGGTTTAGACAGGGCAGAGTTTGTTAAGTGTGTCCAGGACGGATTCCTGTTACAGTATGTTGACAGACTGACTAGGGGGAATGCCATACTAGATCTAGTATTAGGTAACGAACCGGGTCAATCACAGATCTATCAGTGGGTGAGCATCTGGGGGACAGTGACCACCGCTCCCTGACCTTTAACATTATCATGGAAAAGGATAGAATCAGAGAGGACAGGATTTTTTTTAAATTGGTGAAGGCAAGTTATGAGGCTATAAGGCTAGAACTTGCGGGTGTGAATTAGGCTGATGTTTATTGCAGGGAAATGTACTATGGATGTACTATGGTCGATGTTTAGGGATCTCTTGCAGGATGTCAGGGATAAATTTGTCCCGATGAGGAAGATAAAGAATGGTAGGGTAAAGGAACCATAGGTGACAAGTTGGGTGGAAAATCTAGACAGGTGGAACAAGGCAGCACACATGAGGTTTAGGAAGCAAGGATCAGATGGGTCTATTGCGGAATATAGGGTAGCAAGAAAGGAGCTTAAGAAGAGGCTGCGAAGAGCAAGAAGGGAGCATGAGAAGGCTTTGGCGAGTAGGGTAAAGGAAAACCACAAGGCATTCTTCAATTATGTGAAGAAAAAAAGGATGACAGGAGAAAAGATAGAACCGATAAGAGATAAAGTTGGGAAAATGTGCCTGGAGGCTGTAGAAGTGAGCGAGGTCCTCAATGAATGTCCTGATTCCTCTTCGGTATTCACCAGTGAGAGGGAACTTGATGACCATGAGGACAATATAAGAGAAATTGATGTTCTGCAGCATGTTGATATTAAGGGAGAGGAGGTGCTGGAGTTGCTGATATACATTAGGACGGATAGGTCCCCGGGACCTGACGGAATATTCCCCAGGCTGAATCCTCGAGGAGAGGGAAGAGATTGTTGAGCCTCTGGATAAGATCTTTATGTCCGCCTTGTCCACGGGAATGGTACCGGAGGACTGAAGGGTGGGTAATGTTGTCCCTTGTTCAAAAGAGGTAGTAGGGATAGTCTTGGTCATTACAGACCAGTGAGCCTTACGTCTGTGGTGGGAAAGCTATTGTAAAAAGATGCTTAGAGATAGGATCTATGGGCATTTAGAGCATCATTATCTGATCAGGGACGCACAGCATGGCTTTGTGAAGGGCAGATCCTGTCTAACAAGCCTGATAGTCTTCTTTGAGGAGGTGACCAGGCATATAGATGATGGTAGTGCAGTGGATGTGATCTACCTGGATTTTAGTAAGGCATTTGACAAGGTTCCACACGCTAGGATTATTCAGAAAGTCAGTAGGCATGGGATCCAGTGAGCTTTGGCCAGGGGGATTCAGAATTGGCTTCCCTGCAGAAAGCAGCGGATCGTAGTGGATGGACTGCATTCGGATTGGAGCGTTGTGACTAGTGGTGTCGCACAAGGATCTGTTCTGGAACCTCTACTTCTCGTGATTATTATTAACGACCTGGATGCTGGGGTAGAAAGGTAGGTTGGCAAGTTTGCAGACGGCACAAAGTTTTGTGGTTTTGTGAATAGGGTAGAGGATTGTCGAAGATTGCAGAGAGTACATTGGTAGGATGCAGAACTGGGCTGAGAAGTGGCAGATGGAGTTCAACCCGGAGAAGTGTGAGGTGGTACACTTTGGACGGACAGACTCCAAGGCAGAGTACAAAGTAAATGGCAGGATACTTGGCAGTGAGGAGGAGCAGAGTGATCTGGGGGTACATATTCAGAGGTCTCTGAAAGTTGCCTCACAGTTTGATAGGGTAGTTAAGAAAGCTTATGGGGTGTTGGCTTTCATAAGTCGAGGGATAGAGTTTAAGAGTCGCGAGGTAATGATGCAGCACTATAACGTTCTGGTTGGGCCACACCTGGAGTACTGTAACACACAAAAAATGCTGTGAACGCAGCAGACCAGGCAGAATCTACAGGAAGAGGTACAGCAGACATTTCGGGCTAGGACCCTTCGTCAGGACTAACCGAAAAAAGAGATAGTAAGAGCATAAAGAGATAGGTAGAGATCGTCAGTTAGTGTGTGTGTTGCTTGAATTTTCAGCATCTGCAGATTTCCTCGTGCCTGGGACTTGGAGTACTGTGTCCAAGTCTGGTTTCCTTACTATAGGAAGAATGGGGAAGCATTGGAAAGGATACAAAGGAGATTTACCACTATGCTGCCTGGTTTAGAGAGTATGCATTGTGATCGGAGATTAAGGGATCTAGGACTTTACTCTTTGGAGAGAAGGAGGATGAGAGGAGACATGATAGAGGTATGCATGATATTAAGAGAAATTGATAGAGTAGACGGCCAGCACCTCTTCCCCAGGGCACAAGGGCACAGTATAAGAGGATAAGGCTTTAAGGTAAGGGGAATATTAGAGGAAGGATTTTACTCGGAGAGTGGTTGGTGCGTGGACTCTACTGCCTGAGTCAGTGGTGGAGGTAGATTCACCAGTGAAGTTTAAGAGACTACTAGACAGGTATATGGAGGAATTTAAAGTGAGTGGTTATATGGGAGGCAGCGTTTCAGGGTCTGCACAACATTGTGGGCCGAAGGGCCTGTACGGTGCTGCACTATTCTATGTTCTATATTCTAACTACCATAGTTATCGGCAGAATCCCACCAACAACAAGATCTTCATCCACGGTTGAAATTTTAACAGCTTTTGTAGCCAAGCCTCTATGTGCAGGGACTCATAGGAACTGGTGATATAGACCAACACTTTGTGTATGTAATAATGCTTGATGAGTTTCCTACATTAAATCTGATCGACTGCTAGACTAAACTGTTTTAAAACACATCAAATCCTAAAATGAATCTGAACAAATTCCAGCTTTACATGGACAAATTACCTCCATAATGGGGCATATTGCATTGTTTAACAATCCCATCTTCCTAGCGTGATAAGATCCCAGCCATCTGAAGCTGAAAACACTCTTCGTGTGATGTTGCCGATTGTCGTTCAGCACAACTTCAACAGGGTGATCATTTAATTGTCCCGTCAAGTATGTTAGCGTCAACTGAAATCTCCGTAATTGTAGTTGTCCCATTTCACCCAGTAACGCTGAAGCAGGGGAAGACGTTACTGCGCCACAACACAATCTTAAAGCCTGTGCTTGTCTCCCACTCTAACATTTTAAAGGAGAAGATGAAGCTGATCCATACGCGACACAACAACAATCAGGAAAATGTACATTTAAGCATTTGAAAATGGTCAATAATGATTTTCATGTAGCACCCCAGAATACACACATAGATGACTGAGAATATTTATTGCTCATTTATCTTTATGAGTTATTTTCTGATAAGGAGCGTCCATGTCGGCTTATTATTTATCCACATGCCTGGCAATCTTACCATTCACACGCCTTGACCGTATAATTTCAAATCTACTACAGATCTATTAATCTTATTTATAAAGCAGATAACTTGTTCACTAGCTACTGAAATCTTAAAAGCTCGTATATTTGCCTAAAGTTCAAAAATGTTCATTGCTAATTGCATCCAATATACAGTATGTTTGCACGAACCCGTAAAACTCTAAGCCATGAAACCCCATCATCTGCATTTACCGATTTAAACAGCCCAGGTACCCGTGCACGGAGCAATGGTTCCGTGCGGGCAGCACTTACAGCGCGACATCGAGCCTACATCGCTGGATATCCACTGGAGCTCACGAAAGGCAGCGATGATTCTGCACAAAGCTCTCAGGGCTGCGAAAGGGCAATATAGGGAGAAGACTGAGTCGAGATTCACAACGAATAGCACACGTTACTTGTGGCGAGGGCTGCGTTCCGTCGCAGACTTCAAAGCCAGACGTTGTGGTGCCGCCATCATCGCGACCTCTCTCCCAGATGAACTCGGTCGCTCTCACACTCTGTTCAATGTCGCTGCCTCTGAGCCTCCGAGGAAAGCCACCGCTGTAACCTGCAACCTGACCGTCACTGAGTCTGAGGTGCGCAGATGTTTCCAACGCGTAGACAGCCGCAAGGCTGTGGGACCGGACGGCGTCCGAAGGCGAGTGATTAAGCAGTGAGCAGCACAACTGGCAGATGTGTTTACTTATATTTTTAATCTCCCCCTCCTGCTTCAAATTATCCACTATTGTCCCTCTACTAAAAAAGAACCAGGGTAACATCCCTGAACGACTGGAGTTCGCTCGCAATGACCACAATAACAAGCAAATGCTTGCAGAGGCTGGTCAAGGATTACATCTGCAGCTTGCGACCACCCAAACTGAACCCCCTGCAATTCGCCTGCAGACTCAGCCGATCGGTAGATGGCGCAATAGCCACTGCTCTACCCACCGTCCTTACACATCTGCGGAAGAAGGGTGCGCATGTGAGAATGCTGTTCCGGGACTACAGTTCAGCATTCAACACCGTATTTCCATCAAGACTCGACAAGAAGCTCACAGACCTCGGCCTTGACCCTGCCTTGTCCGGCTGGATTCTGGACTTCCTGTCAGATCGCCGGCAGGTAGCGAGAGTGCGCTCCCTCACCGCCATCCCTCTGACTGTCAATACAGGAGCACCTCGGGGCTGTGTACGAAGTCCTTTCCTTTACTCCCTGTCACCCATGACTGTGTCGCCACCCTCAGCTCTAATCTGATAATTAAATTTACCGACGACACTACATTGATTGTCCTTTTCTCAAACAGTAACGAGATGGCCTACAAGGAAGAATTCATCTCTCTGCCACAGCGCTCTCCAGAACACGAGCTCTCTCTCAATGCCGCAAAAACAGAGGAGCTGTTTGTGGACTACAAGGAGGAATGGAGATGGGATAACCCCTATGAAGAGTAATGGATCTGGGGTTGAGAGGATAAACACCTTCAAGTTCCTCGGCATCCACGTCACCGAGGACCTCACATGGTCTTTACACAAAACAGGGCCCCTTTCACTTCAGACGGTTGGGGAAGTTTGGTGTGGCCACTCAAATCCCAAGACCTTTCTACAGGGGCACAGTGGAAAGCATCCGGACTGGCTGCATCACTGCCTGGTATGGGAACTGCACCCCCTTTAATTGCAGAGATCCCCTCTAGTTCGCCTACCAGCCCCGACTAGGAGTTGAGGATACCATCGTCTACCTGCTGAATCGTGTCTACGCCCACCTGGACAAGCCAGCGAGCACTGTGAGGGTCATGTTTTTTGACTTCTCCAGTGCGTTCTTACCATCCGCCCTGCTGTGCTGGGGGAGAAGCTGACAACAATGCAGGTGGATGATTCCCTGGTATCATGGATTCTTGATTACCTGACTGGCAGACCATAGTACGTGTGCTTGCAACACTGTGTGTCCGACAGAGTGATCAGCAGCACTGGGGTTCCACAGGGAACTGTCTTGTCTCCATTTCTCTTCACCATTTACACCTTGGACTTCAACTACTGCACAGAGTCTTGTCATTTTCAGAAGTTTTCTGATGACTCTGCCATAGTTGGATGCATCAGCAAGGGAGATGAGGCTGAGTACAGGGCTATGGTAGGAAACTTTGTCACATGGTGTGAGCAGATTTATCTGCAGCTTAATGTGAAAAAAGACTCAGGAGCTGGTGGTAGACCTGAGGAGAGCTAAGGTACTGGTGACCCCTGTTTCCATCTAGGGGGTCAGTGTGGACATGGTGGAGGATTACAAATACCTGGGCATACGAATTGAAATTTAACTGGACTGATCAAAGAACACTGAGGCTGTCTACAAGAAGGGTCAGAGCCGTCTCTATTTCCTGTGGAGACTGAGGTCCTTTAACATCTGCCGGACGATGCTGAAGATGTTCTACGAGTCGGTGGTGGCCAGTGCTATCATGTTTGCTGTTGTGTACTGGGGCAGCAGGCTGGGGGTGGCAGACACCAACAGAATCAGCAAACTCACTCGTAAGGCCAGTGATGTTGTGGGGATGGAACTGGACTCTCTGACGGTGGTGTCTGAAAAGAGGATGGTGTCTAAGTTGCATGCTATCCTGGACAATGTCTCCCCTCCACTACATAATGTACTGGGTGAGCACAGGAATACATTCAGCCAGAGACTCATTCCACCGAGATGCAGCACAGAGCATCATAGGAAGTCATTCCTGCCTGTGGCCATCAAACTTTACAACTCCTCCCTTGGAGGGTTAGACACCCTGAGCCAATAGGCTGGTCCTGGACTTATTTCATAATTTACTGGCATAATTTACATATTACTATTTAACTATTTATGGTTCTATTACTATTTATTATTTATGGTGCAACTGTAACGAAAACCCAATTTCCCCCGGGAAATATTGTGAGCTTCCCAATATTCAGGACATTTACAAGGAGTGGTGTGTGAAAAGGGCTGTAGGAGCACTGGGGACCCAAACCATCCCAATGACTATCTATTCCAGCTGCTCTCATCTGTGAAGCGGTAGCACAGCATATATTCCCAGACCAACAGGCTCCGGGACAGCTTCTTTAACCAGGCCATCGGACTGATGAACTCACGCTGATTTGTGTGTACCTTATATTACATTGTTCTATTTATTATAAATTATTATAAATCACTATGATTGAACATTGCACATTTAGATGGAAACGTAACATAAAGATTATTATTTCTCATATATGTGAAGGATGTAAGAAATAAAGTCAATTCTATTCGATTCAACCTGTCTCTCGGTAACTCTGTCCATCGTATCCCAGATATGCATCGCAAATCACCCTCTGATTTCTGTCCAACTCAATGGCGTCCTTCTTCCTGCAGGGCGACCGAAACTAAACACCGTGCTCTCAGTGCGGACTCAACGACGTCCTGTACAACTGGATGTGACCTCCCGACTCCTGAACCAGCTTAATTTTAGGAACAGCTATAAAACGCAGTGGATTGGAGAACACTAGGTCAAATACAGGGAAGATCATTGAGGAGGCAGGGTGATGGAAATGAGGAGAATTGTCAGCAGGGTGGGGGTGATGGAGATGGGAGGGGCGTAGCGGAGTGAGGAGTGACAGATGGAGAGGAAGGTAGTGGAGAAAGGGGCTGACGGAGATGGGGAGGAGTGGGGGTGATGGAGATGGGAGGGGGTAAAGGAGGGAGTGGAGCTGTATATGGAGGATGTGCACAGGTGAGTGAGAGGGTGACGGAGACAGGAAGGGGAGCAGGGTAGTGAGGGAATGGCGCAAACGATAGGGGATGGGAGGGGAAAAGGGGAAGGAGAGGGTACCAGATGCAGCAGCGACTGAGGAGAAGGTGGGAGGGGGAATATGTTTTCAGATGTAATGTAGGCGAGTCGGGGGTGTTGCATTTTTGAGTCCCAACCAGGGCAGGACTGACACAGTGTATGGTAAAGATTTGTGTTTTGCGGAGAACAGGTGAATCTGGGCCATAACTCCTCGGTAAGGTCATGAAAAGAGCTTTTGGGACATTGGTCTTCACAAACCGAAGTAATGAGTACACGCAACATACATCAAAGTTGCTGGTGAACGCAGCAGGCCAAGCAGCATCTATAGGAAGAGGCGCAGTCGACGTTTCAGGCCGAGACCCTCGAACGGAGGGTCACCTGTCTACAGGAAAGATGTCAAGAGGCTTGAAAGATTACAGATTAAATTTATAATGATGTTCCCAGGATTTGAGGATTTGAGTTAGAAAGAAAGATTCAACAGGTTTAATATCCCTTAAACTGTCTTTTCCCCCTCAGGTAGGGTGAGACTCGGACAAGAAGTCAGGCGTTAACAATAAAAGGTGAAATATTTAATGGGGAAATGAAAGGGAACTTCTTCACTCACAGGCAGTGTGAGTGTGCAATAAATTGGCAGAGGAAATGCTGGATTAAGGTTCTTTTTGCAACATTTCAAAGACACTTGGATATCTACATGAATGGGAGAGGTATGGAAGGCTATAATCCAGGTGCGCTTCATTGGCACTAGAACAGAAAAAAATAGCCGTCACAGATCAGAAGAAGACAGACGGTCTACTTACGGGTGTGGTGTTGGATAGCTCGACATTCTATCCTGAGAATTCGCTCCAGTAACTTCCCAACACATGACATGAGACTCAGCAGTCTACATTTTCCAGGATTATCCACTCCCCTTCTTAAATAATAAAATAGTATTTTCTCTAGCTTAGCCATGGGCAAGTGTCCAGCTTACTACGCTGTACCACTACCCATTTCGTGGTTCTGTACTTACAAAAAAATATTAAAATACAGATTGGGAAAGTTCAATACAGGAAACGTTTAGTTATCGACTTAGAGCAGGGGAAAACCCTTCAGCCCCATGTGACCAAGCGACTAAGATGTAAACTCAGTTTAATTCCTGTCCAAGATGGGCTGGGTCCAAGTCAGGCAGATGGGACTAGACTAAATGGATTCCCTACGGCATGGAAATGTTTGGACGAAGGACTCGTGTCACCTCTGTGAGGATATCGTTCAGTCTGAAATGGCGACGCCATTCCTCTCAATAGATGCCGCCCGGCCTGCCAGGTTTCTTGAACAGTTGCGTTGCTCTCTCAGCGTTCTACACAAAGGATGTTTTATGCTGGGACACTGCACAGGAGATTCACCTTGACAGTGGGGCTGATCAGCATCGATCATTCGGCCATTCAACTCACCGAGGCTGCTGCACCTTCCCATCATTCTATCATCCCGGATCCCACTCAAACCCATACACCTGCCTTCTCGCAATTTCCTGACCGACCAGGAAAAGAACAACTTCCGCTTTAAATATACCAACAGACTTGTCCTCCACCGCAGTCTGTGGCAGAGCATACCACAGATTCACCACTCTCTGGCTAAAGAAATTCCTCCGTACCTCTCGAACACAAGAAAGAAAATCTGCAGATGCTGAAAATCCAAGCAACACACATGAAATGCTGCAGGAATTCAGCAGGCCGGGCTGCATCTATGGAAAAAACTACAGTCGGCGTTCTGGATGACATCCTACAGTGGGACTGGAGAGAATAAAGATAATGAGTATATTTAAAATGTGGTGGGGGTCGGGGGAGGGGTGTGGAAGTGTGAGAGTAACACAAGTTGATCGGTGAAAACGGCAGGGGGAGCAACAGAGGCCCCGCTGTCAAGATGCAGTTAAAGGATGATCAACATAGAGCGTAGAAATCCACAGCAGATTATACCATCTTCGGCACAACATTTTGTGTCGGCCATGCAACTTAATCTATAATCTGCCTAGAATTTGCCCACCCCATAGCCCTCTATCTTTCTAAGCTCGTTGTACCTATCTAATAGTCTCATAAAAGTCCGTATTGTATCCACTTCCACCATCGCAGCCGGCCGTGCATTCCACGCACCCACCGCTCTCGGTGTGAAAAACTTACCCCTGACACTTGCACCACTTCCGAGCACCTTCAAACGCCAGATGTTCGCCATTTCAGCCCTGGGAGACAAGCCCCCGGCCCTCCACACGATCAATGCCTCTCATCCTTGTAGAGTATTCACATTTCTCCTGTAGGGAGGTAATCAGAATTCAACACAGTACTCCAATGGGGTCTAACTAAGGCGTTATACAGCTGTAACGTTACCTCACAGCTCTCAACTCTGTCCCACGACTGATGAATTCCAACACACATTGTGCCTTCAGAACGCACTGTCCAACTGCGCAGCAGGTTTACGTGTCCTGAGGAGTCAGACTCAAATCTCTTGCTGGTCCTCCTCACTGCCTATAGTCTTACCATTAATATTATATTCTATCTTCAAATTTGACCTTCCAAAATGTACCACTTCATACTTATCTGGCTTGGACTCACTCTGACAATTCTCAGCTTAGTTCTGTATCCTATCGATATCCTGTTGATATCCCTCCAGACTATCCACAACACTCCGAGCTTTTGCGTCATCGGGAAAATTACTAACCCACCGTTCTACTTCCTCATCCAGGTCATTTATAAAAATCACAAACAGAAAGGGTTCCAGACCAGATATCTGCAGAACAGTTCTGTTCACGCCTTGCATGCAGAATACGAACCATTTACAAACACCCCTTATAAGCACAAAATATTCTGCAGATGCTGGGGTCAACACAACACTCACAACACGCTGGAGGAACTCTGCTGAGTGTTGCTACAACCACCAATTGCCGTCTGTGAGGAAGCAATTCTTGATCCACAAAGCAGGGTCTCCTTGGATCCCATGTCTTCATACTTTCCGAACGGCCTTGCATGGAGAAACTTAGCAAATTTCTCACTGAAATCTATTTCCACCACATCCATTGCTCTATAATCATTAGTGTGCTTTGTTACATTCTCAAAGAATTTAATCAGGCTCGTAAGGCACAACCTGCCCTTGACAAAGACAAGCCGACTATCCCAAATTGGATTATGTCCCTTGAAATGATCATAAATCATGCACCTCGGGAGCTTCTCCAACAAATTTCCCATCACCGAAGTAAGACTGGTTTACAATTTCCTGCGTTGTCTCTACTGTCTACTCCCTTTACTGGACAGTGGAACAACTTTTGCAACTTTCCAATCCGGTGGTACTTCTCTCTTCCCTATTGATGATGGAAGCATCATCGCCAGAGACTCAGCAATCTGCGCCCTCAATCCCCACGGTTACCCGTGGTAGATCACGTCCGCTCCCGGCGACATAACTAACTTAAAGCTCGGTAAAAGCTCCAGCACGTCCTCTTTCTTCATGTCTACACACTCAAACCTTTCAATCGACTGTAACTCATCGCAAATGCCAAGGTTCCTTTCACTGGTGAATTAACACAGAACATGGAAGATTACAGCACAGTACAGGCCCTTCGGCCCACAATGTTGTGTCGACCCTCAAACCCTGCCCTCCATATAACCCCCACCTTAAATTCCTCCATATACCTGTCTAGTAGTCTCTTAAATTGCACTAGTGTATCTGCCTCCGTTACCTGCTTCGAAAATATGTACACTATTCCAATATCGCACCAGAGTCGTCCTATTCTCACACGGCTCATCATCTTGCTCTTAACATACTTGTAGAATGCCTTCCGGATTTCTTTTACCCTGCCCGCCAAGACCTTCTCATGGCCTTCTCTAGCTCTCCTAATTTCATTCCTAAACTCCTTCCTGGCACCCTTGTGATTTTCTAGAGTTCTAACAGCACCGAAATTGTTGAAACTCTCATCAGCTTTTCTTTTCCTCTTAACGAGATTTCCCCCGTCCTTTGAACACCATAGTTCTTTTACCCTGCCGTCATTTCCCTGCCTCAGTGGGACATTGAACTAAATTGACTCTATTACTTCCATCCCTCACACACATGACGAGTAAACATATTTAGATTGCATCTCAGTCAAAAAGTGCAATGTGCAATTTATAGTAATTTATAATAAGTAGTAGGTACAACTGAACAGTCAATGTAACATAGAAATACAATCGTATCGGAGTGAACTAGTCAGTCTGATGAAGCTGCACCCGAGCCTGTTGGTCCTGGCGTTTATGCTGCGGTACAGCTTCCCGGATGCCAGCAGCTGGAACAGACTATGTCTGGGGTCACTCGGATCCCCAGTGATCTTTCGGAGCATGCTTACACGCCTGTCTTTGCAAATGTCCCGAATAGTGGGAAAGAATCAACAGTCGGGTTGTGGGCCGAGACCCTTCACCAGGACTGACAGGAAAGATGAGAAGCAGAGTGAGAAGGTGTGGCGGCGGGGTAGGGGTGAGGGGTGAAGGAAGATGTACAAGATGGTCGGTAATAGGTGAAACAGGAACAGAGACAGCGTGAGGGTAAAATCTGGTCAGTAGATCGATGACAGAGATAAATAGCTGGAGCAGTGGGAATCTGATACAGGAGGACAGAAGAACGGCCACGGAAGAACGGAAAGGGTGAGGAGCACCAAAGGGGGCTGATGAGCAGGAGTGGAGACAACATGAAATGGGAGTAGGGAATGGTGAAGATGAGCGGATAGCAATGACCAGAAGTTCGAAATGTCTATCGTCATGCCGTCAGATTGGAAGCTACCGAGACGGGATTGAAGGTGCTGTTCCTCCGGCCTGAATGTGGTCTCATCACTGCAGTAGAGGAGGACATGGACTGACTGGGAAAGTCAAGGGAGTGGACGTTGTCTACATGGACATTAGCAAGGTTTTCAGCGAGGAACGGCACCTTATATTCCGTTTGGGTGGCCTTCAACTCGATTTCGCGAACCTCCGTTAATGCCCCCACCCACCTGCTTCACCATTTCCAGTCCCCTTTTCCCGCTCTCACCTTATCTCCTTGCACGCCCATCGCCTCCCTCGGGTGTCGTTCCTCCAACCCAAGCGTGACGTCATCACGGCAGTGGAGGTGGCCGTGGATGGATATATCGGAATGGGAATGGGATGGAGAATTTAAATGGGTGGCCGCTGGGAGATCTCAGCAGGTGGACCCCAGCAGGTGTGTCCTCCGGGTCACGGGGTGACGGCACAAGCTCACCGGGAACTGTGAGCGGGGCACCGTAAACCAGTTCAGCCGATGATGCGGCTAGGTCCTCCCTGGGTGCCGTGCGGATACCAAGCAGCACCCAGGGGTGTCCGTCCACCCAGTCTGGCCCTCGGAGGCGTGCCATCAGGGCCGACTTCAAGTGCCTGTGGAAACGTTCCACCAGGCCGTCAGACTGCGGGTGTTAAGCAGTCGTTCGGTGGAGCTGGGTTCCGAGGAGATGTGCCAGCGCAGACCACAAAGCCGATGTGAACTGCGCACCCCTGTCTGAAGTGACGTGGGCTGGGAGTCCGAACCGTGCCACCCAGATGGTAATCAGGGCTCTGGCGCATGTCTCCGTGGCCGTGTCTGCGAGTGGGACAGCTTCCGGCCACCTCGTGAACCTGTCCACCATGGTGAACAGGTATCTCGCTCCTCCCGAATCCGGCAGTGGGCCCGCGATGTCCACCTGGACATGTTGGAACCTCCTACCTGTCGGCTGGAAGGGTTGAGGTGGAGCCCTCATGTGCCTCTGGATTTTGGATGTTTGACAGTGCGTGAATGTCCTGGCCCAGTGCCCGACCTGCTTTCGTGGGCCGTGCCACACAAACCTGTCTATGATCAGCCGGATGGTCGCCCGGGTGGAAGGGTGAGCTAAACCGTGCAAGGTGTCAAAAACGCGGCGCCTCCAAGCGGTCGGGACAATGGGCCGAGGTTGCCCGGTGGACACATCGCAAAGGAACTCATTACCTTCGGGCCCAATGGGTATGTCTTTGGGGCGGAGTCCTGAGACTGCGGTTCGGTACGCCGGCATCTCTCCGTCCAGCCTTTACACCTCAGCTGACGCCGCATAATCCACCCCCGGAGACAGAGAGCACACCGATTGGACGGAGGTTCGTGACAGCGCGTCTGCCTCCACGTTGTTCTTCCCGGAGATGAGCTTGATCGTGGTGGTAAACTCCGAGATGTACGACAGGTGGCGCTGTTGGCGGCCCGACCACGGATCCGACACCTTGGCAAACGCGGAAGTGAGGGGCCTGTGGTCTGTGAAGACCGTGAACTCTCTCCCCTCCAGGAAGTACCTGAGGTGCAGAATGGCAAGGTACAGGGCCAGCAGTTCCCTGTCGAAAGCGCTGTACTTAAGTTCCGGGGGTCGTAGGTGCCGGCTGAAAATGGCGAGCGGCTTCCACTGGCCTTCGATGAGCTGCTCGAACACGTCGCCAACTGCCACGTCCGAGGCATCCACAGTGAGGGGAATGGGGACGTCGACCCGGGGGTGGACCAGGAGCCTGGCTTTGCTAGCGCGTTCTTGGCTTGTTCGAAAGCCGCCTTCGCCTCCTCTGTCCAGGTGACCTCTTTGTCCTTTCCGGACATCAAGCCAAAAAGGGGCCGCATGATCCGGGCCGCTGAGGGCAGGAAACGGTGGTAAAAGTTAACCATCCCAACAAACTCCTGCAGACCTTTTACAGTGCTGGGCCTGACGAATTAGCGGATGGCCTCAACTTTCGCCGGCAGAGGAACAGGTCCATAGCGGTCGATCCTGTGTTCCAAGTAGTCGATGGCGGATAGGCCGAACTGGCACTTGGCGCGGTTGATAGCCAGGCCACAGTCGCCGAGGCGGCGGCAGAGCAGGTGTAGATGTGCTGTATGTTCCTGACCGGAGCGGCTGGCGATAAGTATGTCATCCAGGTAGATGAACAGAAAGTCCAGATCTCGCCCTACTTATGGATATTTGGCCATTGTAAATTGTCGCATGATTAGGCTCGGATTAAATTGGGGGTTCGCTGGGAGGCTCAGCTCACGGAGCCTAAAGGGCCTACACAACTCTGTGTGTTCATAAACAAAATTTAAACATCCCCACTTTGGAGACTTCCTGTTTTGTGTTCACATCTCCATCGCCTTCCTCTGTTATCCCTCCACCTTCCTGTTCTCCCACGGTCCACTCTCCTCTCCTATACTTCTTCACACGTTTAATTAAATACACCCAATCACGAGGCCGCCACAGGAATGGATTCCATAGATTCACCACACACTTGGTAAAGAAAGTCCTATGCATGTCCATTGCAAAGGAATGTCCCTCTATTCTGAGGCTGTCTCCTCTGGTCACAGGCTGCCACACTACAAGCATCCTCTCTACATCCACTTTAGGCGTTTTATTATTGAATAGCATTTAATTAGCTCCTCCTTGTTTTTCAAATTCCAGTTAACACTGTTCCGGTGCCTTCAGGAGCTCTTCATATTTGCCTTTCATGTGCGAATCAGTTTTGTGAAACTCTTTTTAACCCCCCGCCCCGAATGTCAACACATCCTTCCCTATATGATGAGACCAAAACAACTTACAATACTCCAAGTGAGGCATCACCAGTGTGTAAAAGTCCTCAAAAGTACAAACTTGCTTTTAAATTTTAGTCCTCTTGAAATGACTGCTCACAAAGCATTGGCCTTCCTCACCATGACCGAAACTGCAAGTTCACCTTTAGCGAATCCTGCCTGAGGCCACACAGGTCCCTTTTTCAACATGGAATTTAAAATTTTGTCACTGACGAGAAAAATCGTCTACACTATTACTTCTTCTCCCAAAATGCATGGTCATGTGCTTCTGACACTGTATTCCATGTGCCAGTGCTTTGCACATACTTCTAATCTATCCAATTCCTTCTGTAGCTCCCCTGCTTCCTCAGCACTACCTGCCCCTCCACCTACCTTCGTGTTCTCCACAAACATTGCCACCGAGGCATTAAATCCATCATTCATATCATTGATACAACACGGAACAGTAGTGGACCAACCCTGATCCCTGAGGAATACCACTGGTCACTGCAGACAACCAGGAAAAGCTGCCTTTATTCCCACTCTTTGCTGCCAATCAGCCAATGCTTTGTCCATGCTAGTTTCATTCCTGTAATACCTGCACTCTTATCTTCTTTAGCAACCTCACCTTGTCAGACCTTCTGAAAATCGAAGTTCAAAACACCCACCGATACTACTTTGTCCATCTTGCTTGTTGCTTCCTCAACAAATTCCAACAGACTAGTCAGGGGAGGTTTTCCCTTAAGGAAACTGAGCAGTTCTTTGTGCCATTTTCTAATGGTGCTCCAAGTACCCCGAAACCTCATCCTTACTAATCGACTCCAATATCTTCCAACCACTCAGCTCAAGCTACCGACTCCTTCTCTTCCTGAAGAGTAAAGTGACATTTGCGATTTTAGACTTTCAGACTTTTAATCAACTCCCAACTCCCTCTGCACATCTGATTCCTCAATTTGCTCCACATTATGGTATTCCTGGGCGACCTCCTGTCATGTTTACTTAAATAACCTGGTGAAGAGAAAATGTAGAGAATGTGGTGGATACAGCCCAGTCCATCACAGGCAAACACCATTAAACACATTCACATGGACCTCTGCCACAAGGGGGCAGCATCTATCATGAAGGACGCCCGGCATTCCGGATATGCTGTCTCCTCACCATTACATGTGGGAAAGAGATACTGGACCCTTTTGTTCAGGAACAGTTATTACCCTACAACCATCAGGCTCCTGAACCTAATTCACCAACAAATCTCAACTGATTCCACAAACTACAGACTCACTTTCAAGGAGTCCACAACTCAATATCATCATCATTTTTTATCTGCACCCTTTATTTTCCCTACACATTAGTTGTTCCTCTGTCTTTGAAGTCGTTTTTAATAAATGCTGTTGTGTTTTTTTTCTTCTAAACAGCAGCAAGAAATTGATTCTTCATGAAGTATGTGGTAATGTATGCACGTGTTGATAATAAATTTACCTGGAACTGTCAAGAAATAATTGTAGGTTTGATTTATTGCTAAAAGGGTGACGAAGGATTCACAGGAACTAATATAATCAGCCAGATTTGCTGTATCCAGTCCAAGGGTGGAACAACATTCTGATGAACATCGAGCACTGAACAATGCAGTCCAGAAACATGTCGTTAATTTATCATTTAATGCCCCACCTAACTAATATAATCTGCCAGTAATATCCCCACTTGTGCACTCCTTGCACATTCATATACCTATTCAAGAGCCACTTGATATCCTCTGTCGTATTTGCCTTGAGTATCACCACTGGAAGGGCATTTCATGAACCCACCACAATGTGTCAACAAAACCCTACCCTGCCATCTCCTTAAAACTTAACCCCTCTCAGCGTAAATGCATGCCACCTAGTCTGTGATATTTCAATCCTGGGACAATAAAACCAAGTATATATTGTATCTTTGTCTCTGCTGGAAGATCGTCAACTCGGTGAAAGACTCCGAAAAGTGTTGGTCTGACATCACAGCGAGATGTCCGTAGAGCAGGTGTTCCCACCCTGGGATCCACGGTTAGTGACATTGATTCATGGCATAAAAATGCTGGGAACCCCTGTCGTACAGGAATTCTGCCGACTGGCACATTCTAGGCTGCAGGGACACCATTGAACTCTAGGGTTCCTCTGCCACTGGACAGGGAGGGGCCGGGTTGGCTGAGGAAGATTCTCAATTATTGTTGCAGTAGACCACCCCAGGGGGCCACATGAGCGACAACAGTCCTATCGGTTTCAACGAATGTAAAATGGCATTTAATACCCCACTAACAACGAATGTAAATTCATTGGGTGAAGGGATTGTAAGGTTTATCCTTTTGAATATCTGTATGGGCATTAGTTAACATAATGATATTCATCTTCTGGGCTGAGTGAGGGAGACCGGGCCTTCCATTGGAGCCGGATGGTCATGCGTTAAGTCACGAAGTTTCTCACACGAAGGGCTGTTGAGATCAGGACGTCACCGAAAAAATACTGTTTGGCTCCCTGTGATGTAGAATGTCCGGTCCTGTGTTTTTTTTCCTGCAGCCACAGGTTAGTCATCACCACTGCATCTGTCTCCTCACAGAACAATATCGTCTCCTCATCCCCAGTTTCATGGCATGAACCAATTTAATAGTTGCTTTCAATATTTGCCACCGTTTTGCACCAAAGTCTTACTCTCTTTAGATCTGGAGAAAAAAAAAATAAAAACGAGCTGCTGGAATTACTCATCGGGTCAGGCATTTCGGGTTGAGACAGTCCAGATGAAGGATCTCGACCCGGAAAGTCTATTGTACATTGCTCTCCACAGATGCTGCCTGTCCCGCTCAGCTCCACCAGCATCACGTTTTTTTACTCGAGATTCCAGCACCTGCAGTCTCTTGTGCCTCTCTTTTCAGAACTTGCCCCTTTTCAGTCCTGCCTCAGACTGAACTAGGCTCTTCTCTCCGGCTTCATTTCTGTTCCGCTTCTTCCTTCGCCCATCACGCCTACTGGGGCACAGGCCGCCAACAGCAGTTCGCCAGCATTCCCTGAAGTACCTGCCGCACTGTGATTACTAGCCCCATGCCGACCATCCTCCTTTTTGCAGCCGGGCTTGGGAAGTCCATGGCCAAGTGTTTATTTCCGACCAGTTTATGTGTTTCCGATCCCACCCTGGTATGGAAATCACAGGCAGTAACGTAATGTTCATTCGCTCAGTCTGCAGCGCCTGTAGTGGACAATCGCGGTACTGCAGGGGATCGGCAGCGTTCTGAATCAGGAAGTGCCGCGAGTTAACATGGCTTCGAAAGGACCGGTCGAGAGTTTGAGCGAGGAGGCAATTTGTCCCATCTGCCTGGATTTCTTCACAGATCCGGTGTCGCTGGAGTGCGGACACAACTTCTGTCGCTCTTGTATCACACAGTATTGGGAAAAGGAGGAGAGAAACTCCTGCCCGGAGTGTAGAGAGGTGTTTGCAGACCGCACCCTCAGGGTCAATCGGGCCTTAGCAAATCTGGTTGAAAAATTTCGAAGTTTAAACCTGAATCCGAAAGGGAAGGAAGGTAAACTTCACTGCGAGGAACATGAGGAAGAACTGAAGCTGTTCTGTGAAACGGACAAGACACTGATCTGTCTGATCTGTAGAGATGCGCAGGAACACAGAGAGCACCGCTTCCTGCCGATTAGAGAAGCTGTTAAAATCTACAAGGTAAAACTAACCTGAATTTGATACTGACCCCATCGTCATTATCCACGGCACGAGCCTCCGTAAACAACACATCATTCCCCCACCTTTCGCCATCTCTAATGGGATTCTATCACCAAGCACATCCCACCGCCATGTCACTTCCACAACTCTCCGCTCTCTGTAGAGATTGCTCTCTACGTAACTCCCTTATCCACTCGCTCCGTCCAACTGATCTCCCTCCTGACACCGATACCTGCAAACGGGACATGTGCTACACCTGACTCCTACACCTCCTCCCTCGTCACCATTCAGGGGCCCAAACAGACTGAATTCCTCCCTTTTCTTCCATGGCCAATTGTCCTCTCGTGTTAGTTTCCTCCTTCTTCAGCTCTTTGCCTCTTCCACCTGTCCCCTCTCAGCTTCTCACTTCATCACCCTCCCCCACGTCCCCCTCACGTTGTCTCACCCGTCACCTCTCAGCTGGTTCTCATCCCCAACCTTTTTATTCTGGCTTCTACCCCATTCCTTCCCAGTCCTAGTGAAGGGTCTCATCCCGAAACACCGACTGTTTCTTTGCCCTGCATACAGTGGCTTGCAAATGTTTGGGCACTACTGGTCAAAACATCTGTTCCTGTGAATAGCTAAGCGAGTAAAAATGAACAAATTTCCAAAAGGCATGAAGTTAAAGATGACACATTTCTTTAATATTTTAAGCAAGAAATATTTTTATTTCCATCTTTTACAGTTTCAAAATAACAAAAAAGGAAAAGGGCCCGAAGCAAAAGTTTGGGCACCCTGCATGGTCAGTACTTAGTAACACCCGCTTTGGCAAGTATCACAGCTTGTAAACACTTTCTGTAGCCAGCTGAGTCTTTCATTTCATGTTTGGGGGATTTTTGCACATTCTACCTTGCAAAAGGCTTCAAGTTCTGAGAGATTCTTGGGCCGTCTTGCATGCACTGCTCTTTTGAGTTCTATCCACAGATTCTCAATGATGTTTTGGTCGAGGGACTCTGAGGGCCATGGCAAAATCTTCAGCTTGCGCCCCTTGAGGTAGTCCATTGTGGATTTTGAGGTGTGATTAGGATCGTTATCCTGTTGTAGAAGCCATCCTCTTTTCAGCTTTTTTACAGACGGTGTGATATTTGCTTCCAGAATTGGCTGGTATTTAATTAAATTCATTTCCCCCTCTACCAGTAAATGTTCCCCAGACCACTGGCTGCAACACAAGCCCAAAACATGATCGGTCCACCCCCGTGCTGAACAGTTGGGGAGGGGTTCTTTTCATGAAATCCTGCACCCTCTTTTGCTCCAACATACCTTTGCTCATTGTGGCCAGAAAGTTCTATTCGAAGAGTTTGAAGAACATTCAAACAAGCCTGATGCATTTTGGAAACAAGTCCTGCGGACTGATGAAGTTAAATTAGTACTTTTAGGTCGCAATGTTATTGTTATTTTGAAACTGCAAAATATGGAAATAAAAAAAAATTTTGCTTAGAACATTAAAGAAATCTGTCATCTTTAACTTTATGCATTTTGGAAATCAGTTCATCTTTTACTCGCTTAGCTATTCTCAGTAAAAGAAATTTTGACCGGGGTGCCCAAACTTTTGCATGCCACTGTAGATGCTGAGCTCCTCTGGCATTTTGTGTGTGATAATTGCGTTTGATCCCCTGTTTCTTTTGTTCTACCTTTTTTTTCTATTTCTTACGCTCTCTGACTTCCAGGATCAGCTAAAATCTTCCTTAGACTCTCTCACAAAAAGGAAATCAGACTTCCAGGAAAAGGAGCAGCAACAGAAAGAGAAGATTTCTGGAGTTCGGGTGAGGCTTCCTGAGCGGAATTTCTGATATTACTGTATAGTTTTGCTCCCTTTAATGCAGAATTCCAGAGTATCGCAGCTCCAGTGACCTGGGTTCGATCCTGACCTCTGGTGCTGTCTGTGTGGAGTTTGCATGTTCTCCCTGTGACCACGACAGTTTCAGACACATCCCAAGGACATGCTGGATGAATGGTTAATTACAATTAACCCTGTGAAGCTGGGGAAGTTGTATGTGAATCAGGTGGGAGTTAATAGGTCAGTGAGGGAGGTTTCAGGAAAACGTGAGGGAATGGGGTTGACGGGAATGATTCAGAAGCATGAACTTTAATGGACCGAATGGTCACCTTAACGTCATCAGGAAATACAGACAGCACTACAGTAAATTAATCTTCACCTTTCATTCGATAGGAACAGTCACACAGCCTTCAGACCCACATCACGTCCCAGTTTGCAGAACTGCGCCAGATTATCACTGAGAAAGAGCAGAGCGTACTCAAGGATCTCAGGGAGGAAGAGGAGAGGATTCTAAATCGAATGGAGAAAAATATTCGAGAGATTCAAGAGAATATCGGGTTGATTCAGGAGGAAATCTCAAAGTTAAAGGAACGGATGGATCAAAAAGACAGTGTGATATTTCTCAAGGTGAGGGATTATATTTCAATTTGTTCCTGCCAAAGGGCAGGAAATGAACAGTGGTATATTTGAAATAAACACAGCACAGTGGCCAGTTCTAACAAATTAATTGCCGCTGCAGGCAACCTCACACAGATTGTTACACTTGAATGATGCGCCCTCCAATCACTCCAATGATGACGTTCCAAAATGTCTAAGATATGTATTCGATCCTCTATCAGCAACATACAATCTAGAAGCAATGAATCGTAAGCATTATAAATCGTAAGTTAAGCTGCAACGTATCGGTCAACAAAGATATGACATCCGTCCGTCCCCAGCTCAAAACTTTTGAGAACAAAGTTCGAATATGTAACTTATTCGGTTCGCTTTTCCCACGCCCCCACTCACATGACGTGTTCCCATAATAAACACGTAACACAGAATACATTGCAGACAGAAAACAGATGCATTGCTCCTACACACAGCATTTACAAATGGCAGTAAACTGTTTCTCACCAGACAATTGATGAAACTATTCAGGGTTGTTGTTGTCCCAGAACTGGACTTCCACAATTTCTGTACATCCCAGGACAGAATGTAATCTGCTCTGAAAATAACACAGACTTGCAGACTGTGTTCTTAATTACCTGTTAAATATCCTCTAAAACTCCCATTAACACCCAGTTCCAGTCACAGGCTGTGAGTGTGCGTGGTGTGGTGGGTGTGAGGGTCTCTCTGTCAATCACTGAGAACAAAGAATGTGACCCACACATCAGACTTATCCTCAATATCCGGTTTCCGTCAGATTAGGGAAACTTTCATTGTTTCTTTACTTTCTCAGATAAATTTTACACGGGATTATCTCCCATTCTGTGAGTGTGTCTGGTGTGGTGGGTGTGAGGGTCTCTCTGTCAATCACTGAGAACAAAGAATGCGACCCACACATCAAACCTACCCTCTCTATGTGGTTTCCATCAGATTAGGGAAACATTCACTGTTTCTTTACTTTCTCAGATAAACTTCATACAGGATAATATCCCATTCTCCATCATAAACAGGCCATTCGGTCCATCTTCTCCGATCTGCTTCCCTGCTAAACAAACCTCCAGCCAGCTACTCACCACACCCAGCAACAGTGCCCGAACTCCCTGGTCCCTCGTGTACATCCAGTTTCCCCATGACATTCAATCTCTGCTGTTCCGCTCAACCACTCCTGTGCCAGTGAGTTCCACATCCTCTTCACTAAATTTCTATGGGATTTATTAAGATCCATCTGGAATTTCATCTGCCCATAAATAGATATACTTTCTCCACATGCACACAATCAAATCCATCATTGATCTTAAATTGCTCCATCTTATCACCCTGACGTCTTATCCAGATGAAAATGCGCAACCCGTCCTGTCTTTCCTGTAAGTTTCATCCTCTCAGTAATGACCTAATTTTCAGAAACATTACCTGTAATTTTCCCCGTGGTTCTGTGTTTTTTTTGTGTGTGTGAGTGACTGCGGGAGAGGGAATTTTCAACACCTTGTAATGATTTGGATAAAATTCAGGATGTAGATGGTAAGTCCAAGTCTAATCAGATTTGTGTTTTTATTTATTTCAGGTGGAAACTAGTAGGAACAGGAGGTAGGACATCCTCTTCACTGAAACCTTGTATAGATTTGTAATATAGTTCAGAATAGCAGTTTATCACCATCAGTTTATTATTTACAGGATTAATGATGATGTCCAGGAATATTCAGTGACAGATGAGACCCTACCGTTTGAAAAATTCGTTCACCCTTATTTGTTGAACACAGTGCTGAGAGAAGCACTTGATGCCATTATTCAAGGTAAAACTTACAAAGATTCATTTCACCTTGTTTATGAAACACAATTGTTATTATTTAAGGCAAAGATTGGCTGTAATAATGACTGAAGGGGAACTGAAGTCAACCCCACCGACTGTGGGGGGGGGGGCCGTGGGAGGCGTCACTGTCACATGGTCAGCTGGAGATGTCAGTCCCCTGAACACACCAGCACAGGGTCACAATACAACCAATACACGGGAATGGCAGATGAACAACTGTGTCCTGATCCCAGGACACTGCACTAACATGCCAAGACATGAGTCTGAATCCTACCGCAGGAGCTGGGAAATTAATACTGACTTGATGATATTGTAGGGAATAAAAGCGGGCATCAGTGTGGTCACCGGGCTTGTCAGAAAAATGCACAAGTCCTTCGTGCGCTGTGAGTGCAGACTCTGATTGATGCAGGTCTTCCCCCTTCTGGATTGGCAACTCTTACTGTTGTTCGAGGGAAAAGAGGGGAGCGGTAGTGATTGGGGACTCAGTCGGGGAACAGACAGGAGAATCTGTGGATGTGAACGGGACACCCGAATGGTATGTTGCCTCCTAGGTGCCGGAATCAGGGATGCCTCGGATCGTGTCTGCAGCATTTTAGAGAGTGAGGGAAAACAGCTGGATATGTTGGTATATTTTGGGACCAATGACATTGGAAGTAAAAACAAAGAGGTCCTGAAAATAGAATTTGGAGAGCTTGGTCGAAAGCTCAGAAGCAGTACCTTCAGGTTTATAATTTCTGGACTGCTGCTCGTGCGACGTGCTGGTGAGGGTAGAAGCAGGATAATTTGGCAGATTAAAGCATGCCTGAGAAGCTGGTGCAGGGGACAGGGCTTCAGGTTTTTGGATCATTGGGATCTTTTCTGGTGGAGAAATGACCTGCTCAAAAGGGATTGTTTGCACCTGGACCCGAGGGAGAACAATATTCTCACAGAGAGGTTTGATAGAGCTGTTGTGGGGTGGGGGGGGGGTTAAACTAATTTGTTCGGGGGGAGGGGTTAGGAACGAGTGAAGGGGTAGGACTGATGGTAAAAATGCAAAGATAGTGTGCAGTCAGACAGTCAGATGGGGCAGACAGATACGAGGACAAAACTGCAGCCAGCAGGGTGAGTATCAGTGCATTAGGGATGCAGAATTAAAAAGGATAGGAAATACAGTACCCAAAGTGTTATATCTCAATGCATGGAGTGTGAGAAATAAGGTAGATGATCTTGTTGCATTATTACAGTTTGCCGGGTATGAAGTTGTGGCCATCACTGAATCATGACTGAAGGATGGTTGTAGTTGGGAGATGAATGTCCAACGTTACACGTTGTATCAGATGGTTAGGAAGGTAGGCAGAGGGGGTGAAATGGCTCTCCTGGTAAATCAATAGAAATATGTGACATAGGATTGGAAGATGTTGATTCCTTATGGGTTGAGTTAAGGAAATTCAGAAGTGAAAATGACACTGATGACAGTCATATACAGGATCCCAACAGTAGCTGGATGTGGACCACAGATTACAACTGGAAATAGAGAAGGCCAATGAAACTGACAATGTTACAATAGTCATGGGAGATTTCAACAAGCAGGTCAATTGGGAAAATCAGGTTGGTAATGGATCTCAAGAGAGTGAATTTGTTGAAAGCCATGTGATAACTTTTTAGAGCAGTTTGTCGTTGAGCCTACTTGGGGAACAGCTCTACTGGATTGGATGTTATGTATTGAACCAGAGGTGATATCTTAGGAAAAAAACCTGAGGAGGCAATGCTCACAACGTGACTGAGTTCAGATAAGGAAAAAGTAAATTCTGACGTTGTAGTATTCCAGAGGAGTAAAAGAAATTACAGTGGTCTGAAAGAGGAGTTGGCCAAAGTAAATTGGAGGGAGATGTTGTCCGGAATGACAGCAGAGCAGAAATGATGTCAGATTCTGGGAAAATGAGGAAGGTGAAGGATAGATATATTCCAAAAATAAATAAATACTCAAATGGCAAAATAGTACAATCGTGGCTGATAATGCTGATGTAAATGCAAAAGAGTGGGCATACAACAAAGTGAAAATTAATAGGAAGACAGAGAATTGACATGGGTGGTTAGGAAGTTGTTGGAGTCGATTGTCAAAGATGAGGTTACAGAGTACCTGGAAGCATATGACAAGATAGGCAGAACTCAGCATGGATTCCTTAAAGGAAAATCCTGCCTGACAAACCTATTACAATTTTTTGAGGAAATTACCAGTAGGCTAGACAAGGGAGATGCAGTGGATGTTGTACATTTGGATTTTCAGAAGGCCTTTGACAAGGTGCCACACATGAGGCTACTTAACAAGATAAGAGCCCATGGAATTACGGGAAAGTTACATACGTGGATAGAGTGTTGGCTGATTGGCAGGAAACAGAGATTGGGAATAAAGGGATCCTATTCTGGTTGGCTGCCGGCTACCAGTGCTGTTCCACAGGGATCCGTGTTGGTGCTGCAACGATTTGGATTATGGAATCAATGGCTTTGTGGCTAAGTTTGCTGACAATACGAAGATAGGTGGAGGGGCCTGTAGTGCTGAGGAAACGGAGAGTCTGCAGAGAGACTTGGATAGATTGGAAGAATGGGCAGACAAGTGGCCAATGAAGTATAATGTTGGAAGGTGTATGGTTAAGCACTTTGGCAGAAAAAATAAACAGGCAGACTATTATATAAATGGGGAAAGAATTCAAAGTTCTGAGATGCAACGGGACTTGGGAGTCCTCGTACAGGATACCCTTAAAGTTAACCTCCAGGTTGAGTCAGTAGTGAAGAAGGTGAATGCAATGTTGGCATTCATTTCTAGAGGAATAGAGTATAGGAGCAGGGATGTGATGTTGAGGCTCTATAAGGCGCTGGTGAGACCTCACTTGGAGTACTGTGGGAAGTTTTGGTCTCCTTATTTAAGAAAGGATGTGCTGACGTTGGAGAGGGTACAGAGAAGATTCACTGGAGTGATCCGGGAATGAGAGGGTTAACATATGAGGAACGTTTGTCGGCTCTTGGACTGTATTCCATGGAGTTTAGAAGAATGAGGGGAGACCTCATAGAAACATTTTGAATGTTGAAAGTCATGGACAGAGTGGATATGGAAAAGTTGTTTCCCATGATGGGGGAGTCTAGTACGAGAGGGCATGACTTAAGGATTGAAGGATGCCCATTCAGAATAGAAATGCGAAGAAATTTTTTTACTCAGAGGGTGGTTAATCTGTGGAATTTGTTGCCAAGGGCAGCAGTGGAGGCCAAGTCATTGGGTGTATTTAAGGCAGAGATTGATAGGTATTTGAGTAGCCCGGGCATCAAAGGTTATGATGAGAAGGCTGGGGAGTGGGACTAAATGGGAGAATGGATCAGCTCATGATAAAATGGCGGAACAGACTCGATGGGCCGAATGGCCGATTTCTGCTCCTTTGTCTTATGGTTTTATAATTCAGAGGCTTTTAAATACCTAGAGAGAGGAACTGAAAAGATGATTGGGAGGGGGAAAAAATGAAATATGGAATTGAATTGAATTGAATTGACTTTATTACTTACATCCTTTATATAAACAAGCAGTAAACATTTTCCGTCTAAATGTGCAGTTTATAGTAATTTATGATGAATAATATGCATAACATTCTAGTCAATATAACATAGAAATACAGTTGTCTCAGCACGAGTTAAGCAGTCTGATAGCCTGGTGGAAGAAGCTGTCCCCAGACCCTGTTTGTTCTGGCTTTTATGCTGCGGTACCAGTTCCTGTATGGTAGCAACCGGCTCAGTTTGTTGGGGTGACTTCGGTCTCCAGTGATCCTTCAGGCCCTATTTACACACCTGTCTTTATAAAACAAGTAAGCAAACAATATCAAGCTACACACATCAAAGTTGCTGGCGAACGCAGCAGGTCAAACAAACAAACAATATCAAATTGATTTTCAAGTATTGTGCAAAAATAAAATAGAGATGAGAGTGGATATAGGACCGCTGGAAAGTGAGGCTGGATATATAATAACAGGGGACAAAGAGATGACAGATGAACTAAATGAGTATTTTGCATCAGTCTTCACTGTGGAAGACACTAGCACTGTGCCAGATGTTGAAGGGTGCGAGGGAAGAGAAGTGAGTGCAGTTACTGTTACACGGGAGAAGGTGCTCAAAAAGGGACATAAGTCACCCGGACCAGATGAACTGCACCCTCGTGTTCTGAAAGAGGTAGCGGTAGACATTGTGGAGGCATTTGAAATGATCTTTCAAAAATCATTGGACTCTGGTGTGGTGCTAGAGGACTGGAAATTACAAATGTCACCCAACTCTTAGTCATGAGGAAGGCAGCAGAAATGAAGTTATAGACCAGTTAGCCTCACCTCTGTGGGTGGGAAGACATTCGTGTCAATTGTTAAGTACGAGGTTATGGAATACTTGGTGATACTGGACAAGATAGGACAAGTTGGCTTATAATAAGATTGGTGGAGGGGCCGGTAGTGTTGAGGAAACAGGTAGGCTGCGGAAGGACTTAGATGAGGAGACTGGGCAAGAAAGTGGCAAATGATACACAATGCTGGAAAATTCATGGTCATGCATTGTGGTGGGAGACATAATACGCAGATTATTTAAAATGGGGAGACAATTCAAAAATCTGAGATGCAGATGGATGTGGGGGTCCTTCTGCAGAGCACCCTGAAGGTTAACTTGCAGGTAGAGTCAGTTGTGAGGAAGGTAAATGCAATGTTAGCATTCAGTTCCAGGAGTTTAGTATCCAGGAGCAGGGATGTGATGCTGAGGGTTTATAAGGCAATGGTGAGGCCTTACCTTGAGTATTGTGAACAGTTTTGGGCTCCTCATCTCAGAAAAGATGTGCTGGTATCGTTGAGTGATCAGAAGAGATTCACAAGGATGATTCCGGGAATGAAAGGGTTATCAGACGTGAAACGTTTGATAGCTCTGTGCCTGTACTCACTGGGATTTAGAAAGATGAGGGGGGATCTCACTGAAACTTTTTGAATGTTGAAAGGCCAAGACAGAGTAGATGTGGAAAGGATGTTTCCCATAGTGGGGAAGTCTGGGACAAGAGGGCACAGCCTCAGGATACAGGGGCGTCTTATTTAAAAACAGAGGCGCAGAGAAATTTCTTTAGCCAGAGGGTGGTGAATTTGCAGAACTTGTTACCACAGGCAGCCGTGGAGGCCAGGTCGTTGGGCATATTTAAGGCCGAGCTTGACAGGATCTAGATTGCACACAGTATCGGAGGTTGTGGTGAGAAGGCCGGGGAGTGGGGCTGAGGAGGAGAAGAAAAGGATCAGCCGTGATTGAAAGGCGGAGCAGACTCGATGGGCCAAATGGCCTAATTCTGCTCCTATGTCTTATGGGCTTCTGGTTATCAGACCACAACATTGAAGCATTGTGAGAATGAGCCCGGACAACCCAGCCAGCATTGACATCATTCAGGATTTCATCTCAGGAGAAGCACACACAGCATAACCAGACTGGCAAAACAGCCCGACACACACATACACAGGAAGGATTGGCAGATTGTAGTCAGAGACGCAGCAATGTACGTTGATATTTCCTTCAGTAACCTAGAAACTATTCTCTTCAGACACGGTAATTTATTTATTTAAACAACTCACACATGTCACACATTGTCAGCACACACCAGACATGTGATGACACACTGTGACGTACAAATATTTCAATGTGCACACTCTCCCTCAATGTGTACACACAAACACACTGATATTTACCACAATCAACACACAAACACACACAAACACACACACACACACAGAGTAACACATACACACACATAATATCTGAGTGTGACACATGGTCAAAGAAATAGGCCCACGTTCCGACTTAGGAATGAAATCTGCCGTCCTTACCCAGTCTGTCTGTTCTGTGCACTGAGCTGCCCTCTGACGTGACGTCACATCAACAGTTCACAGACAGACTCCAGGGTGAGATTCCTCAGGAGGATGATCTGGGAGGGTTTGAACCCACGGCCCACTTCATCCATCTGCAAGACTGAGGTGTCTTCCTGAGCATGTCCCGTTTGTGTGTGTTTGTCCCGTATCCCTCTAATCACTTCCTAGCTATGTACCTGTGTAAGTTCACCTTAAAATATTTTAATTTTACCTGTTTCTACAGCATCTGACAGCAAATTCCATCTGCCCACCTCGCTCTCCGTAAGAATGTTACCCCACAGATCACTCATGAAAATTTTTCCTCTCACTTTCAATCTGAGCCCTCTGGTTCTGTACTCCCATTTCTCAGAAAAATACTCACTTTATCTCAGCCCGTTGTGAATGTATTTACCTCGATGAGGGATCAACAATCAACATCCTACACTACAGCTAAATAGCCCAAGCTCAACCACTCTCCGCTTTTTAATCCAAGCCCCCCAGTCCTGGTAACATCCTCCTGAACCTCCCTGTCCAGTGTAATGACATCCTACATGGGTTGACTCTGTGGTTAAGAAGGCGTACGGTGCACTGACCTTCATCAATTGTGGGATTGAGTTTAAGAGCCGAGAGGTAATGTTGCAGCTATATAGGACCCTGGTCAGCCCACTTGGAGTACTGTGCTTAATTCTGGTCACCTCACTACAACTACAGGAAGGACGTGGAAACCAATAGAAAGAGTGCAGAGGAGATTTACAAGGATGTTGCCTGCTTTTTTTTTTGGGGGGGGGTATGCCTTATGAGAATAGGTTGAGTGAACTCGGCCTTTTCTCCTTGGAACGACGGAGGATGAGAGGTGACCTGACGAAGATGTACAAGATGATGAGAGGCATTGATCGTGTGGATAGTCAGAGGCTTTTTCCCAGGATTGAAATGGCTAGCATGAGAGGGCATAGTTTCAAGGTGCTTGGAAGGAGATACAGAGATGTCGTAGGTATGTTTTTTATGCAGAGAATGGTGAATGCATGGAACGGGCTGCTGGTGGTGGTGCTGCAGGTGGAAACGATAGGGTCTTTTAAGAGACTCATGAATGGCTACATGGAGCTTATAAAAATAGAGGGCCATGGGTAAGGCCCAGGTAGTTCTAAGGTAGGGACATGTCCGACACAGCTTTGTGGGCCAAAGGGCCTGTATTATGTTCTATGTTTTCTGTGTTTCTATGTTTCACTATATTCGGGGAAGTGGACATGCAGACAATACCCGAACTGTGGTCTATCATCGATATCATAGACCTTGCTTAAGCTCATGTGGACAGTGTCGAATATGCTGATGAACACAGGACTGAAGGTGTTATATTTGAATGCTCCAGTATACGGAATAAGGTTGATGATGTTGTAGCACAGGTAGAGATTGGCAGGTATAACGTTGTTGGCGTCACTGAGTTGTGGCTGAAAGGAGATGCTGGCTTGAAGTTCAACATTCAACGATACACCTTGTATTCAAAGGGCAGGCAGGTAGGCAGAGGGAATGGGGAGGGTCTGTTGTCAAAAATGAAATGAAATCCTTAGAGAGAGGTGACATAGGATTGGAAGATGTTGAGTCATTGTGTGTAGAGTTAAGAAACTGCTAGGCTAAAAAGACCCTGATGGTAATTATATACAGGCCTCTAAATAGTAGCCAGGATCGAAATGGGATACAAATTACACGAGGAAATGGGAAAAAAATGCAATGTGACAGTCGGAATGGGGGATTTCAACAAGGAGGTAGATTGGGAAAATCAGGCTGGTGCTGCATCCCAAGAGAGGGAATTTGTAGAATGTCCCCAAGATGGCTTTTTTGAACCGCTTCTGGTTGAGCCCAATGGCAATTCTAGAGTGGGATTTGTATAGTGGACCAGATATGATTGGGGAGACTAAGGGAAAAGAACCTTTAGGAAGCAGTGATCACAAAATGATAGAATTCACCCCAGAGTTTGAGAGGGAGATAAAGTCAGATGTATCGGTATTAGAGTGGAGTAAAGTTAGTTACAGAGGCATGAGGGAAGAGCTGACCAAAGTAGATTGGGAGGGGACACCAGCAGGGATGATTGCAGAACAACAAAGACTGGAATTTCTGGGGACAATTTGGATAGATAAATCCCAAAGACGGAGGAGTATTCTCCACGGAGAATGAGGCAACCTTGTTTAACAAGGGAAGTCAAAGACAGCATAAAAGTGAAGGAGAGGGCATACAATAGAGCAAAAATTAGCAGGATGTTGAAGTATTGAGGAGATTGTGATAATCAGCAGAAAGCAATTACAAAGCCCGAAGGAGAGAAAATAAGATATGAGGGAAAGCTTGCCTACAATACTCAAGAGGACACAAAACTCTAAAGAGTAAAAGAGAGGCAAGAGTGGATATTGGACCCCAAGAAAGTGACACTGGAGAGGAGACATGTGACAAAAGACATTGTCGAAGTACTTATTTAATATTTTGTATCAATCCTCACTGTAGAAGATACCAGCTGTATGTCAGAAATGTGAGAGTGTCTGGGGACAGAATTGAGTGTTGTTGATGTTACTGAGGAGAAAGTGCGTGGGAAGATTGAAGGTCTGAAGGTACCTGGACCAGATGGACTACACCCCAGTGTTCGGAAAGAGTTAGCTGAAGAGAATATGGGGGCATTAGTAATGATCTTTCAGGAATCACTAGATAATTGGACATTCAAGACGAATGGAAATTGCAAAGGTCACTTCACTCTTTATGACGGGAGAGCAGCTGAGGAAAGAAAATTACAGGTGAGTTAGTCTGGATGTGGTGTGCTTGGAAAGATGCTGGGAGTCCAGTATTAATGGAACTGCTTTTGGGTGCATGGAGGCTCATGATAAAATAGAGCAAAGACAGCATGCCTTCACTGAAGGGGAAATCGTGCCTGACAAATCTGTTGGAATTTTTCGAGGAACACTAAGCCGAGATAGACAAAGAATGATTTGGATGACAGAATTGTTGCCTTTGTGGCCAAGTTTGCAGATGAGATGAAGTTAGGTGAAGGGGAAGATAGCGCTGCAGAAGCTCAGAGTCTGGGGAAGGGCAGAGACAGATTCGAAAATGGACAAAGATGTGATCGATGGATTATCCAGTCGGGAAGTCCTGCATGCAATTTGGTAGACGGAATAAAGGCATAGACGATTTTGTAAACTGTGAGAAAATTCAAAAATCAGAGGTGCAGAAGGGACTTGGGTGTCCTTGTGCAGGATTCCCTAATGGTTAATTGCAGTTTGAGTCAGTGTTAAGGTCAGCAAGCTCAATGTTAACATTCATTTCGAGAGGACTCGAATAGGATGTAATTCTGAGGGTTTATAAGGCATTGGTCAGACCACACTCGGAGTATTGTGAGCAGTTTTGGGTCCCTTATATCGGAAAAGATGTGCTGGCATTGGAAAGGGTCCAGGAGGTTCACAAGAATGATTTTGGGAATGAAAGAGTTAACATATGAGGAGTGTTTGATGGTTTTGGACTGTACTCATGGGACTTTAGAAGAATGGCTGATTTATTATCCCTCTCAACTCTACTCTCCCGCCTCCTCCCCATAATATTTGACACCCTGACTAATCAAGAAGTTTACATATCAACTTCTGCTTTAAAAATCACACACGAGAAGATCTGCAGATGCTGGTTATCCAAGCAACACAGGTCCTGATGAAGGGTCTTGGCCTGATCTCACTGAAACCTACCCGGAGAGAGTGGATATTGGAAGGACCTTTCCTATAGTGGGTGGGTCGAGAACACAAGGCACAGCCTCCGACTTGAGGATGTCCATTTAGAACAGAGATGAGGAGGAATTCCTTTATCCACAGGATAGTGAATATGCCACAGGGAATACATTTCATTGTGTATATTTAAGGTGAAGCCACACACCACAAAATGCTGGAGGAACTCAGCAGGCCAGGAAGCATCTATGGAAAAGAGTGAACTGTTGATGATTCAGACTGAAATCCTGCATCAGGACCTGTGTTGTCTAAGGGTCCCTGCAAATTCTCCCCCTGTCCAAATGAGGGGCTGCGGGTGATGAATGTTAACATTGAATGAAGGGCTCCTGTGCTGTACTGTTCTATGTTCTCTGTTCCATGATCAGAAGAATGAGAGGAGATCTCAGGGAAACAAAAAATTCTTCTGGGGTCAACAGACAGGATACAAGGAGGATGTTTCCTTTGTCTGAGGAGTCAAGGGTCAGGGGTCACTGTCTGTTTGGAATTCTCAGCACCCGCAGGGAGAGCGGGGTTTGGGCGTTCTTATCCATTCAGTTCACAGAGCCATCGCCATACAGCATAGAAATGTGCCCTTTGACCCATCACCTCTGTGCTGACCCATTTACCCATCTACATTCATCCCATTGGCCATCATTAGATCAGTCTCCTTCTGTGCCTTGCCTATTGAAGTGTCTGTCCAAGTGTCTCTTAAACACAGAGGACTGGAGGACTGTAACCTGCAGAGGTCAGTGCTGGGGCCGGGGTTGTTTGTCATTCCTATCAATGATTTGGATGATAATGTCGGTGACATAGTTAGTAGGTTTGTTAATTACACTAAAATTCATGGTACAGTGGACAGTGAAGAGGGTTATCTCTGTTTACACCGGGCCCTTAATCAACCGTAGAGATGGGTACAGGGAGAATGTTTTAAAATACATCTTGGCAGGGACGTGGATAAAAAAACGTGAAAGGAATAATGGACAAATGGGACTAGCTCACTAGAGCAAGTTGGTCAGCACAAACAAGTTGGGCCGATGGGCCTCCGTGACCTCCAGTTTAAATCTATTCACTCACCCCTTTCCCATCTTAATCCACCCCTCTCCTGCACTCGTTTCTGCTGTCTATTTATTTCTGTTCTTGAGGGAAGATGTCGACCTGAACCGTAGACTGTCCATCTCTCTCCACACATGCTGCCCGACCCGCTCGGTTCCTCCAGCATTTTGTGTCTGTTTGATCGGGAAATCTCTGCTCTCCGTCCAGCGGAAAACCCCTGGGGAGACATTAGTTGTCCGTCCGCTTTCGTTGAGTCAAACCAAAGGAAAAGTTCGTGTAGCCACCAGACCATGCCTGAGGCCCAGCGGCCTTTCCCCCGATCCCCGAGTCTCCCCCCGATACCCGGGGCCGCGGTGCCCGAGTCTCCCCCCGGTCCCCGGGGCCGCGCTGCCCGAGTCTCCCCCGATCCCCGGACGCTCTCTAATTCTCTGCTTCTCCCCCCAGTCTCTGTCACCCTGGATGTGGAAACGGCGCATCCGTGTCTCGAGGTGTCTGGGGATCGGAGGAGTGTGAGATGGACCCGGACCAGGACCCGGACCCGGAGGGATCTCCCTGACACCGGGAAGAGATTCACATTCTGGGCTTGTGTGCTGGGATCGGAGGGATTCACATCGGGGAGACATTACTGGGAGGTGGAGGTGACGGGGAATCGGGTCTGGTGTCTGGGAGTCGCTGCAGAGTCTGTGGAGAGGAAGGGACGGTTCAGTCTGAGTCCGGAGACCGGATTCTGGGTCATCGGGCGGGTTGGTGACGTGTTACATCGGGATTGTGACGTGTTCCCCTCCCCCGAGTCCCGTCTCCCTGCCGGTCCCATCCCCGGGAGGGTGGGAGTTTATCTCAGTTACCAGTCCGGGACAGTTTCATTTTACAACGCGGAGACCAAGTCCCGTCTCCACACCTTCACTGGGAATAAATTCACGGGGAAACTTTATCCTCTCTTCTGGCCTCGGGATGTAAACCAGTGGCTGAGAATCTGCTCCGGTTCCGCTCCGGGTCTGTAAACGGGTCGGGTCCCGGGACCGGCGTCAGGAGTAAAGTCCCTGTAAATATAAATGTGCGGAGAGTGAAATAAACACGAGATGAGAATTATCGATCCGTTAATTTTAACTTGTTCACCGCGTCCGACAACCGAACAGAAACACCGCGGATTCAGCAGCAGCCGCGGGCGGCGGGTCCTGAGCTCCCCCGGGTCCTAAAGTCCACCCTCACTGATACAGGTAAAATGGGACAAGTGGGGCGGTGCTGACAGGAAAAGACAGTGAAGATTGATACAAAGTGTTCATTAAGTTCATCTGACATTTCTTTGTCCCCCATTACTACCTCACCAGCATCATTTTCCAATCCAATATCAACTCTCATCTCCCTTTCACTCTTCATGTAACTGAAAATGAACTTTTGATATACTGCTTTATATTATTGGCTAGTTTGCCTCATATTTCATCTTTTGCCTTTTGTTGGATTTTAAGAGCATCCCAATAATCCAACATCCCACTCACCTTTGCTACCTTATATGCCATATAACACGCAGTCCTTAAGTTCCCTTGTCAGCCATAGATTCCTACCCCTGCCATCTGAGAAATTCTTTTGTGGGACATGTCTCTCCTGCGCCTTGTAAACTATTTCCAGATACGTCAGCCACCTGTGTTCAGCCATCATCCCCGCAGTATCCTTCTCCAATTCACCTGGGCAAATTCCTCTCTCATGCCTTTGTAATTCCCTTTATTCCATTGCGAGACTGATACATGTGACTTAGGCTTCTCCCTATGAAAATGCAGTATGAATTCAATTATATTATGATCACTGCCTCTGACGGGTTCCTTTACTTTAAGCTCCGGGATATGATCAGTTTTATTACACAACACCCAATCCAAGATGGCCTTTCCCCGAATAGGGCCAAACACAAGCTGCTTTAAAAAGCCGTCTCGTCGGCATTCAACAAATGCCCTATCGTGATCTAACAACAAGCTGATTTTCCCAACCCTTTGCCTATTGATGTCCCGGACATAATTGTGACGCTACCGTTATTATAGTCCTTTGCCCGTTCAATACAGCGAATTAATTTAAAGCCTGTCCCTTAACTTAATAAAGTGTTTATCTGAAAACAACCAACCCCACCAAAGATTGTACTGAAGACTGCATTTGATTTTTTTCAGCCATATCTGCTTCACACTGAAATAGTATGTGTTTACCAGTTTCATAATGTCAAAATGTACACGACACAGAATGACGTTTTCCAATTAGATACAAGGAATAATTAGACATCGTGTGGCCATTTCTAAGTCGTGTCAATATCGTTTCTTCCATTCTTGATTTTAGCCCTTCTTCTATAAACCCGATTGGTTTATGTATTCTGTGAAGGTGCCTGTCCTGTATCCTACAAGTCTTGCCATAAGTCCCTAACTCTTAACACTACCAACCCCTAAGCTAAGATTTGCTAAGTGGAAGGTCTATATTCACAGTTGAACTTTTAACAGGTTGTGTTGCTAAACAGTCAGCCTGATCATTTCCCTCACCAGTGCGCTGTGCAGGGCCCATAAGGTGCAGACACATAAACCAAATTTGTATATCAAATACTGCTTGACGAGGTCCCAACAGTCAATCTGACCTACTGCTACAATGACCTGTTTTAAGGCTCATCAAATCCTTTTCTTGCTTTTTAAATCTTTTTATTAATTATTATTGAAAATCAACAACAGAGAAAAATACATCAAAATATTCAAGATAACATATCCATATGTAGAGTAAAAGTTAAATTATCAACCAGGTTAAACAGAAAAGCAATAATAATCAAAAAACAAAGTATTAAATCTTTTTTTATGGAAAAAAGGAATGAAGGAATAAAAAGGAACCCCTACGAACTAAAACAGAGAATACCCCGAATAACTAAAAAAAGGGAAAAACCCATTTGGAGCACAACCCCGGAGCTTTGCGCCATACAAGCTTCCATAAAAAAAAGACATCAAACGGCCAACCAAATTCATATAACCAAGCATCAGAAAAGGACCATCTTAATTAACTCAAGTCAAATGATAATAACGGGCAAAAGAGCCACACCTTTTCTCAAAGTCAAATTTAGGATCAAAAGTTCCACTTCTAATTTTTTCCAAACTAAGACATAAAATCAACTGGAAGAACCATTGTATCAAAGTGGGAGCAGAGGCATCATTCCATTTTAATAAAATAGCCCTTCCAGCCAATAATGTGACAAATGCAATTACGTACTGGTCAGATGTAGAAATACCGTGAATATGTTGAGGAATTATATCAAACAAAACTGTCAATTTATTAGGTTGTAAATTGATTCTTAAAGCTTTAGAGATTATAGAAAAAATGGATTTCCAAAATTGTTTCAATATAGAACACGACCAAAACATATGTGTCAATGTAGCTATCTCAGTTTTGCATCTATCACACTGATTATTTACATTAGGAAAAATTTTAGACAATCTCTCCTTCGTCAAATAATAACGATGTACAATTTTAAATAGAATTAGATAATGACTGGCACAAAATTCACAACCAATCCTCTGATATCAAGGTCATATTAAGCTCTCTTTCCCAATCTTGCTTGATGTCAAGGAAAGGAGAATTGTCCTGTTGTAATAGTTAATTATAAATTTTCCCAATAAAGCCTTTCACTAAAGGGTTCATTTTTAAAATAAGGTCAGAATCTTGTATATATGGAAAATTACTTAAATATTCTTGTTAAAAAAATGTCTGACCTGAAGATATTGCAAAAACCATCAAACCCGAAAAGGATTCTGAACAAATTTCAAGTTTGTAAGGACCAATTTCCTCCACCCACTGTAATGACGACAAAGAATTCTGCTTCATATACCCATAAATGGCTGGTAAGTGATTTCTTTATCATTATCTGCAATTCAGACACATAGAAAAAAGAAAACAGCCACACTAACATTCCCAGTTAAATTATGTTTCAATCCATCTGTAAAAATGGTTACTGTATGATAGTAACTGTCATTAATATACTCACGAACAAACAGACTCTCAGGCAGAACAGAATCCACTTGTGTAACCTAAAATTAACTACAGTCATTGAAAAAAAACACAAAATGTGGTTAAGGAGAAAGCTACAGTGGGACATATTGTATCAACCAATAGTCATAGTCATAGTCATACTTTATTGATCCCGGCGGAAATTGGTTTTCGTTACAGTTGCACCAGAAATAATAAATATTAATAAAACCATAAATAGTTAAATAGTAATATGTAAATTATGCCAGTAAATTATGAAGTAAGTCCAGGACCAGCCTATTGGCTCAGGGTGTCTGACCCTCCAGGGGAGGAGTTGTAAAGTTTGATGGCCACAGGCAGGAATGACTTCCTATGACGCTCTGTGCTGCATCTCGGTGGAATGAGTCTCTGGCTGAATGTACTCCTGTGCCCACCCAGTACATTATGTACTGGATGGGAGACTTTGTCCAAGATGGCATGCAACTTGGACAGCATCCTCTTTTCAGACACCACCATGAGAGAGTCCAGTTCCATCCCCACAACTTCACTGGCCTTACGAATGAGTTTGTTGATTCTGTTGGTGTCTGCTACCCTCAGCTTGCTGCGCCAGCACACAACAGCAAACAGGATCGCACTGGCCACCACAGACTCGTAGAACATCCTCAGCATCGTCCGGCAGATGTTAAAGGACCTCAGTCTCCTCAGGAAATAGAGATGGCTCTGACCCTTCTTGTAGACAGCCTCAGTGTTCTCTGACCAGTCCAGTTTATTGTCAATTCGTATCCCCAGGTATTTGTAATCCTCCACCATGACCACACTGAGCCCCTGGATGGAAACAGGGGTCACCGGTATCTTAGCTTTCCTCAGGTCTACCACCAGCTCCTTAGTCTTTTTCACATTAAGCCGCAGATAATTCTGCTCACACCATGTGACAAAGTTTCCTACCGTGGCCCTGTATTCAAGGTTACACCTGAGTACAGTACACCCAACAATACACCCATGTTCCCAGCGTGATATGAACCCAGCCACCTAAAACTGAAAACCAAATGTCCTCTAGCACAGGATGATAATTTCTTTGCCCTCTCAAATTAATCCAATTTGTTAACAGCAGCTTCAACCTCTGTCGCTGGAAGGGCAATTGTCCCATTTCAACCAGTAAAGCCGAAACAAGGGACCACTTTACTGCACCACAGCAAAATCTTAAAACCTGTGCTCGTATCACACCCAAGTATTTTAAAGTTGAATATGAAACTGATCCATAAGCCACACAGCCAGAATCAAGAACAGATTGAATTACACAAATATAAATGGTCAACATGTTGCACTCCAAGAACACCCACACAGACGCCTGAGGATATTTAATGCTCCTTTACAGTTATCAATTATTTTACTGATACGGTGCTTCCATGTCAGCTTATTATCCATCCAGATGCCTGGAAATCTCACCACTGACATATTTTCAGGAGTTTGACCATATAATTTCAAAGCAAGTGCAGGTCTATTAATCCTGTTTGTAAAACACATAACGTGTTTCAGTGTTTAACTGAAAACTTAAAATCTTCATCTATTTGCCCACTGTTTGATCTATTAATTGTAAATTTCATCCTATTTGCAGTAAAATTGAAATGCTACCTCTAATCTATAAAGCTATATCATCTGTATAAAGTGATTAACCCAGCGTACCCATCTCAGAGAAAATGCCATTAATCATAATATTAAATAATGAAGGGCTAAAATACTCCTGTATGGGGTCACATTTTCCATCTCATAGAAACACAAACATAACATGCCCACCCGTACCTGCACAGTCCGTCCAAATAAAAAACTCAGATAAATTATGCAATCTCCCCTCACTCCTAATTTCCAAAATTCAATCAAAAATCCTTCCATAACATATCATATGTATTTACAATATTAAAATACTGCTATTACAACATCTTTATTTAGCCGTGCTTCCTATAATCATCTTGGAAACCTAAAACTGATTTCAATGTCATTCTATCCTTCCAAAATCCACTCTAATAAAACACTATATCATCTCTCTTTCCAAAATATAACTGAAGCGTTCGATTACCATACATTCCATCAGTTTACATAAATGAGACATTAACGATATAGGCCATAAATAGCAGGATCAAACTGGGATCTGCCAGGTTTCAGAAAACAGGCAATCCTGCTGCCATATTCCATGAGGGAGGGAGATGGCCCAATTTCTAAACACGAATCAGAAATGTAAATATTTTCACGAAAGAGAGTTACATACAGCTACAATTACATATATCACCCTTTCCTGGGGATGCCTGACTTGCATTAATAATAGACTTTTAAAAATATTGTACAAAGAAAACTCTACGTCAATGATACTATCATTGATACAGCTGACTTCCAACACATCAGAGTATGCACTTAGAAACATATCCCTATATTGAATAACTTATTCACTTAAATTATCTTTATTATGAATCACAGCACATGACCCAGCCAGTACCACAACCTTCCCTGTTTCAGTAACAATCATTTTGCCCTCATTAATCAATGCTGAAATATTCAGATCGTTTCAAATCCCCCCCATTTTCTAAATCATACTCCAAACAACTCCCAGTTAAATATCCCTTCAAATATTATGCCAATATGACCTCCAGTAAATCACATCCTTCCTCACCACGACCTGCGCCCTTTTATTCTTAATAGTGTCACTTGAAGACAAATACATCATTACATTAAAAACTTACATTTCTCCCAATTTGCTTTACCAAAGACTCCACCTCCTACAAGTGGCATCCGATCCCCGATATAAATCCAAACTCAAGCTCATGGAGATACAAGTCTGACTGACGTTCATATTAACTAATCACCGTGTGAGTTCTCATTTGACCGACACGCACTGCAGCCAATAACAGCAGGGGTCAGAGGAGTGCCTGACCTACGATAGGCTGGTGGGAATCTGCCCCCTGTTCAGCCCCTGCTGCTCCTCTCCATCGCCATGGCGGAGTTCAGCGAGTCGCTGCGGTCGCTGGTCGCCGGTCTCGGCACCCACAGGGACGGGTGTGGTTCTCCTCCGACGCCTCGGTGACTCCATTCCGGTGATGTCTGTGGTGGCTGAGAAAACAAAATGCAGGGAGTGAGCGGGGTGGAAGGCCCCTGACTACAACTCCCAGAAGGCCCCGCTGATGACACAGAGGTTGCGGGTGTTGTGGGTAGTCTGGAGGGTTGTCAGAGATCACAGCGGGAAATAGATAGGATGCAGAACTGGGCTGAGAAGTGGCAGATGGAGTTCAACCCAGATACGTGTGAAGTGGTTCATTTCGACAGGTCAATTTTGAACACAGAATATAACATTAATGGTAAGACTCTTGACAGTGTGGAGGGTCAGAGAGATATTGGGGTCCGTGTCCATACGACACTCAAAGCGGCTGCGCAGGTTGGCAGTGTTGTTAAGAAGGCGTCTGGTGTGAGGGGTTCATCAACCGTGGGATTGAGTTCAAGAACTGTGAGGTAATGTTGAAGCTATATTAGGAGACATTTAGTCCCCACTTGCAGTACTGTTTTCAGTTCTGGTCACCTCACTACAAAAAGAATGTGGATACTAAGGAGGGAGTGAAATGACTAACACGAAGGGACATAGTTTTAAGGTGCTAGGAAGTCGGTACAAGGGGGATGTCAGGGGTAAGTTTTTCACACAGAGATTGGATGGTGTGTGGAATTCACTGCCAGTGACAGTGGTAGACGCAGATACAATAGGATATTGTAAGAGACTCTTAGATAGGTACATGGAGCTAGAAAAATAGACAGCCATACAATAGGGAAATCCTAGACAGTTTCTAGAGAACTTTACATAGTTGGTACAACATTGTGGGCTGAAGGGCCTGTAATGTGCTGTAGATTTCTATGTTCTGTGTCAAAGGCAGGCAGAGGGATTAGTTTAAATGGACACCAGGACAGCATGGAAAGGTTGGGCAGAAGGGCCTGTGTCAGTACCGTAAGGGAGGAGCTCCGTCCCAAACATCGACTCCATTCCCCCCAATAGATGCTGCCTGACTGGCCAAAGTTCTTAAAAAGTTATATTCAGTTCTGCTTAGCATTCTGTATGAAGGATGTTTTGTGCTGGAAGGCTGCAGAGGAGATTCATCATGATTGAGGGGGCTTGTGTCCATAAGACCATAAAACATAAGAGCAGAATTAGGCCATTCAGCCCATCGAGTCTGCTGAATTTCTGTCATGGCTGATCCCTGATCGCACTCAATTCCATACACCTGACCGCTCGCCATATCCTTTGATGCCGTGAGCGATCAGGAAACGATCAACTTCTGCCTTAAATATACCCAAAGACTTGGCCTCTACCGCAAACAGTGGCAGAGCATTCCACAGATAAAATACTCCCTGGCTAATAAAAAAATCCTCCTTAACTCTGTTTGAAAAGGTGGCCGCTCATTTTTGTGTATGTGCCCTCCAGACCTTGATAGCCCCACCGTCAGAAACATCCTCTCCACATCCACCTTATCTGGTCCTTTCAACATGCAGCAGGTTTCAATGAGATCCCCTCTGCATTCTTCAGAATCCCAGTGAGTACAGGGTCAAAGCTGCCGAATGCTTCTCCTATGTTAACCCCTTCATTCCCAGAATCATCCTTCTGAGCCTCCTTTGGACTCTCTCCAATACCAACATATCCTTTCTGAGATATGGGGCCCAAAACTGTTGACAATTCTACAAGTGGGCTTGACTAGTGTCTTATAAAGGCTCAATGTTATCCCCTTGCTGTTAATTTCATGGGATGGGATTGGACAGTGTTGATCTACAGAGGGAGCTTGGAATCCCAGTTCACAACTGCAGACACTGGTTCCAGGGTCAGGCAGTTACGTTGCATCTGGAGAACTGCATTCTAATACAGGAACAATGCGGAGGTTTTGGATGGTGATTAGAAGAGGCTTAACAGGATGCTGCCTGGATAAAGTGAGACTGGACAATCTAGGGATCTAGTTTCTCTGGGCTGGCAGAGGCTGAGGGACAAACGTTTACAGTAACGCGAGAGGAAGAGACAGAGTGGACAACCGGTATTTTGATCTCTATGGAGGAAATGTCTAATACCAGAGGGCATGCACTTCAGGAGAAAGGGGAAACACTACCTCATTGGTCCTTTCTCCACTATTTATGTATTTTGTAATTTAGTGTAAGTTTGCAACTTTTCTTCACACAGCTGATGTTAAAAGCATTAGAAAAGACAATAATGTTAAAAATCTGACTCAGAATGTTTAAAGGAGATTTACGTTTCAAGTTTTGTTTTTCATACCCATCGTGGTGAGTGTCTGGAGTGAATGTCAGGGGTGGTGGTGGAGGCAGACGTGATAGAGGCTAATAGATACCACAAGAATGTGTGGAGAATGGAGGGATGTGGACCTTGTGTCGGCAGAGGGGTTGGTTTAGTGAGGCATGAAATGACCGGTTCAGTTGGTTCAGAACAACACAGTGAGCAGAAGGGCCTGTTATGGACAAGTACAGCAAGTAGAGCAGGTAAACTGGATAAAGTGTTCCCAGTCAGAGAACAGACTGTGACGTCAGTGGATATATGTACAGTATATGTCACCATCACAGTTCTCTCACTAAAGATATTTCACTGCTGGATAAAATGAAGTTTCCGATGTTTATAATGGATGTGGCGAATTGTACTGATCGGACATCTCGCACCACTGAGGAAATTAAAATTATTGTAAAAGCTGCAGAAAGGTATCTCGGTGTAGCTGGTGTTCTGTGGGAAGCTGTAAATGAAGCTCTGATGGGTGGGGTATCTGTATCCCAGTCTACTTGTGAAGGTTCATAATGGGATTAAATATATTGCAATGGGATGCGAGAAGTCAGATTCATAATGTTCAAGACTTTAAGAAGTTTATTTCTGATTTGTCATTCAGATTCTCCCAATGTTATATGCATTGAGGAAACCTGGTATTTCCACATGTAAGTGTTTTTTTTTGTGTAGAGTTATTATGTTAGTGGTCGTGATGGGTTGGTTGATAGAGGAGTGGTGTTGCCAGTTTTATAAGGGAAGGGGCAGGGTGTAGAGTTGTGAAAGTGAATGGAACATATGAGTAACTTGTAGTAGAAATATTAGATTCAGCAGGTAGTTGTACAAAAGTGGTTAGTTTTTACAAACCTTGTGGAAAACTTTCAATTGCTTTGTGAGAAAGTATATGCAGATCTCGCTCACTAAGGGTTGTATGGTGTGGGGATTTTAACGCACATAATTCACTGTGGGGTTGATTGTGGAATGATGGTAATGGTTGGATTCGAAGAGTTTCCCAACTTGTGTGTCTGAATGGGTACGAGATTTAATGCCCACAGTAGTTCTGGAAGGAACTGCTACAGAATGTTGAGGAAGATGTGTATTTTAACAATGAAAAGTTATGTCATGTTATTCAGGAGACTGTGTTGGAAGTGATTCCCATTACAAACAGGATTAATGGGAGAAGTCCTGTACCATAGTGGACTGAGGACCGTGCAGAGGCAATTAGGGAGAGAAATAAGGTGTTTAGGAAAGTGAAGAAGTATCAGTCTCCGAGTGACCTCATTATGTATAAAAGGACACAGGCCGTGGTGAGGAAAGTGGAGAAGATACCGAAAAAGGTTTTCTGGAGGACATATTGTGATAATATTGTACGGAATCGGCAGGTCAGACGTCTCCGGGAAGGGATGATCTATGTTATTGTCTGATTCGACATGTGACTGGCAACTCTCTTGAGATAATATTACAATTTCTGAATTGTATTTGGAGGTTTGGCCATCTTCCTTCCTCATGGAAAATGGTTGTAGTCGTGCCTATTCTAAAACCTGGGAGAACCCCGTCTGATCCTTCTTGTTATAGGCCTATATCATTAATGTCTCATTTATGTAAACTGATGGAACGTGTGATATTTGAGCGTCTGAATTATAATTTGGAAAAGAGAGATGACTTCGCGTTTTATCAGAGTTTTTATTAGATTTCTGAAGGGTAGAATGGCATTGGATTCAGTTTTATGTTTGAAAAATGATATTAGGAAAACACAGTTAAATAAAGATGTTGTAATAGCAGTATTTTTGATATCGGACAGGCAGATGATATGTATGGAAGGACGGACTTTTGATTAACTTTTGGAAATTGGATTGAGGGGGCGATTGTATAATATTTTTTTTCTGAGAGTTTTAATTTGGACATCTTGTGCAGGTACTGATGGGCACGTTGTATTCGGGTTTCTATAAGATAGAGATTGGGACGCTACAAGACAATATTTATTATTTCACAATATGATAAATGATCATCCTGTTGAAGGTGTGTTGGGGGACTGTTGGGAATTTCACAGGAAGACTGTTTTTTTTAAATTTTGAGCAACTGGGTTCTTATCACGCTTGAAATAATGGGTTTGTTGAATTATGCAAAATGTCCCACAGTCGCGTTCTCGGTAACCCCACATTGTTTCCTTCAGTGCCTTTAGTTGATTTTAGATACCCGATTTAATTAAATCTGAGGATTCTGTTATGCCTGAGAATCTGTTGCTTCAGTATAAAGAAGGAAATTTATTGAGATAGGTTAACCATTTTGACAGAAGGATCAAAATATAATTTAACTGGGATTGTTTATGTGGCTGTTTTGTGCCTGAATTTTTGGTAACGAGAAAGAAACGACCAACCAACCATTTATCAGGAGATACAGCAGAACAGGTTGCCATCATTTCGTCCTTACAGTGGGTGGAGGAAATTTGTCCATGTAAAGTTGTAATATGTTCAGATTCCCTCCCGTTTTCAAGAGTCTTAGAAACATAGAAACATAGAAAATAGGTGCAGGAGTATGCCATTCGGCCCTTCGAGCCTGCACCGCCATTCAGTATGATCATGGCTGATCATCCAACTCAGAACCCAGTACCAGCCTTCCCCCCATACCCCCTGATCCCTTTAGCCACAAGGGCCATATCTAAATCCCTCTTAAATATACCCAATGAACTGGCCTCAACAGTTTCCTGCGGCAGAGAATTCCACAGATTCACCACTCTCGTGTGAAGAAGTTTTTCCTCATCTCGGTCCTAAAAGGCTTCCCCTTTATCCTCAAACTGTGACCCCTCGTTCTGGACTTCCCCAACATCGGGAACAAACTTCCTGCATCTAGCCTGTCCAATCCCTTTAGGATTTTATATGTTTCAATAGGATCCCCCCGCAATGTGGTAAATTCCAACGAGTATAATCCTAGTCGATCCAGACTTTCATCATATGAAAGTCCTGTCATCCCAGGAATCAATCTGGTGAACCTTCTGGTAAAACAGGTCGTTCTCACAGCAGGTCAGATTTACTGCTGGAAACTCATCAAATGTTATTTCATATTCAAAGGATGGATTTGGGGGTTTGCACTGATTTGGGGGTGCATGAAGACACGGTGAGCATTCGGGTCCTGGGGAGTCGGTAGACCAGAAGGATCTGGGAACACACGATAAGTTTAACGGAATGGGGGATTCTCAGATTCCTGTAAACAATGGATTCAGTACTGACTATGTCTGTGACTGCAGTGTGTTTGAATAATGTCTCACAGCTGCTTTCTTTGAAGCAAGATAAGGGTTAAAGTTCGCCCAGATCCACATAAGATGTCTCTGGGCTTTTCACACCTTTTGATTATGACGAAAAGCAGTACCTGATGGAAATTAGACACAACATTCCTTTCTTAATTCAAGCACAAATTTGACGGATTTTCTTATCTTTGTAATTAAGTTGTGCTTCCAGCAAACCAGGTAGGACATTCCTTTCTTTAATTAAGGTGGCTGGAGTGTCTAACAAATTGATTGTACTTTTGTATCAATAGTCCATTAACTTGGCTGGAATATTTATCAAACTGATTGTTCTCTGCATCAATAATCCATTGACTTGACCGGAATGGTTATCAAACTGATTGGTTATTTGTATCGGTGGCCTTATAAATTCTAACAATTCTGACATCGGGCAGTGAACTTGTAGAACAGCAGGGGAGATGTGAAAGGGTCTCTCCCTGATCTCGGGTCCACGTTCACTCGCCGGCTGAGCTCGAAGGAATAAACGTGTGGAAAGATAAGTAACGATCTTTTTTGTGCTGTCGTTATTTAATCCAGCAAAGTTACATTTACACATCCAGCCCTTCTCCTGCATTAACTGCAGGGCATTCTGTGCTGAGCACAGTCTGATGTTCTTGAGGTCAAAATTGCTGGTCTGAGAGGTTCACATGGATCGCGATGACCAAAGTAGTTCATCGCCCTCTTGATGAACCGACACAAAGTATTGGACTCAGCCCAGTACATCACGGGTGGAGCCCACCCAATCATTGAGCACATCTACTTGAAACGCTGTCGTGGCAAATCAGCATCCATCATCAGAGATGCTCACCACCCAGGCCAGACTCTTTTCTCGGTGCTGCAATCTGGTAGAAGGTACAAGAGCCTCAGGACTCGGACCAGGTTCAGGAACAGTTACTACACCTCAACCATCAGACTCCTGAACGATACAGCATAAATGCACTGACTTGTTCATGCACTGAGTTGCTCCCGAATCCAATTATCGCACTGGGCCAGTCTCAGAATGACATAAATAAGAGGTGTTCTGACTGGGACAGACAATTTCTCAGAGGGTATTTACAGGGTAGGGGCAGGAATGATGTCTCCCCCTGGCTGGGGAGTCTCACAGACTCAAAATCCGCGTCAGCTCAGCAGGACAGAGATGAGGAGAAATTTTCTCACCCAGAGTGCAGTGAATCTTTGGAATTTTCTCCACAAGGTTTCTAAATTGAAAGAGCAAATTTAGGGGCTCTGCGATGCTGGGAACGCTGCAGGAAAGTGTCGCTGAGGTCAAAGATGGGGCATGTTCTGAGTGAAAAGCAGACCAGCGTGGGGGGCCGAATGGCAACGCCTGCTTCTGTTTCGTATTTTCTGAAACACGAGTTTACCTTTGCCTCTTCTACTCCCTTGGCCTTCAGCCTATCTGATTGAACGGGGGAGCGGCGAGAGCTACAGAAATCGATCAGCAGCCGCTGCGGTTATTTAATGTCTCGTTATCTCTACTCTGATAATAAAATGTACTTTGAACTTTGAGCTCCAGGGAAACTCCTTTGATCCTGAGAACAAACTGGGACTGACATACACTCTTCCCGGCCGCAGTCCGTCCTCAGACAGACTCACAACAAATCAGCGACCACCGTTGTAGGAACATAGAACATAGAATATTACAGCACAGTACAGGCCCTTCGGCCCACAATTTTGTTCCGAACCTTAAACCCTACCTCTCATATAACCTCCACCTTAAATTCTTCCATATATTTGCCTAGCAGGCTCTTAAATTCCACTAGTGTATCTGCCTCCACCACTGACTCAGGCAGTGCATTCCACGCACCAACCACACTCTAGTAAAAAAAACATCTTCTAATATACCCCTTGAACTTCCCACCCCTTACCTTAAAGCCATAGCCTCTTGTACTGACCATTGGTGCCCTGGGGAAGAGGCGATGACTGTCCACTCTATCTATTAGTCTTAATATCTTGTATACCTCTGCCATGTCTCCTCTCATCCTCCTTCTCTCCATGGAGTAAAGCCCAGCTCCCCTAATCTCTGATCATAATGCATACTCTCTAAACCAGGCAGCATCTTGGTAAATCTCTTCTGTACCCTTTCCAGTGCTTCCACATCCTTCCTATAGTGAGGTGACCACAACTGGACACAGTACTCCAAGTGTGGCCTAACCAGAGTTTTATAGAGCTGCAACATTACATCGCGACCCTTAAACTCTATCCCTCGACTTATGAAAACTAACACCCCATAAGCTTTCGTAACTATCCTATCCACTTGTGAGGCAACTTTCTGGGATCTGTGGAGAGGTACCCGCAGATCCCTCTGCTCTCCACATTACCAAGTATCCTGCCATTTACTTTGTACTCTGCCTTGGAGTTTGTCCTTCCAAAGTGTACCACCTCACACTTCTCCGGGTTGAACTCCATCTGCCACTTCGCAGCCCACTTCTGTATCCTATCAATCTCTCTCTACAATCTTTGACAATCCTCTACACTATCTACAACAACACCAACCTTTGTGTCGTCTGCAAACTTGCCAACCCACCCTTCTACCCCGACATCCAGGTGGTTAATAAAAATCACGAAAACCAGAGGTCCCAGAACGGACCATTGTGGGACACCACGAGTCACAACCCTCCAATCCGAATATACTTCCGTTTACTTTGTAAGAGCTCTCTGCTTGGTTGTGTCGAAGTGCAACACCTCCCTCTTGTTTACATCAAATTCCATATGCTATTTTTCAGCCCATGTTTCCAGCTGGTTCAGATCCTGCTGAAAACGATGATAGACTTCTCCACTGTCCACTACAACCTCAATCTTGGTGGCATTAGCAAATTTTCTGATCCAGTTTATCACATTATCGTCCAGATTGTTGATGTAGATGACAAGCAACAAAGGATCCAGCATGGATCCCTGCGGCACATCACTGGTCAGAGGCCTTCAGTCAGGGAGGCAACTATCTACTGCCACACTCTGACTTCTCACACAGAGCACATTTGGGAGTGTCGGTGGATTTGGAGTGGTGACGAATCTCAAGGATGTTACATTTATAGATACTTAAATAATAAATTCTGAAGTTTGAACTTTGTTCTTGATTATTTTTAAGGTAGGACAGCTGTTTAGGATCTGTTTGAAATGATTCTTAGTCTGGTATAATCTAATGTGCATTTGGAGGGTGTCAGTGGGTTTGGGGTGCATACCGATTTGTCAGTGCACACAGATTTGGGGGGTGTACATAGTTATGTTTGCGGACACGGATTTGGGGTGCTCACAGATTTGGGATTGTGATGAAACGGACGGTTTTTCGTTTTTGATACATTAACAATAAATACACTTTGAACTTTGTTCTTGATATTGGTTTAAGGTGGAGGCAGCTGTTTACTGAACAGTTTAAAATGATTCTTGCGGTGGGGTAATATAATACGTATGTGTGGTGTCAGTGGGTTTAGGAGTGCGCACAGGTTTGGGGAAGTGCACAGACTGAGGGGTGTGTGGGTGAATGTGGGGGATCAGGTGGTGTAGGTCGATTTGAGCTGTGATGAATCTCAACGTTGCTTCATTCACAGATACTTTACTGATATACACAGTTTGAATTTGAACTTTGTCCTTGCCAGTTTTGTAAGGTGGAGCGAGCTCTTTTGTGAACTGTTCGACATTGTTCTTGCTCTGGGATAATCTAATTTGCTCGCGGTGGTGTCAGCGGGTTTGGGCTGCACACGGATTTGAGGGTGCAGATAGATTTAGGATTGCACGCAGATTTAGGGATGTCATGGATTTGACGGTGCACACTGACTTGTGGGATGCATTGGGATTTGGGGATGCACATGGATTTGTGACCGGCACAGATCTGGGGACGTGTCGGCTAATATGGGGGTGCACTCTGATATGGGGGTGTGTTGTCGAATAAGAGCATGCACTCGAATTTGATTGTGCGTGTGTGGGTAGATTTGGGGGTATGTAGTAGATTCTGAGGTGCACACAGATGAATCTTAAGGTACTTTAGTTATAAATACAGTTTGAACGTTGAACTTTGGTTTTGCTATTCTGGAAGGTGGAGACAGCTAACTTGTGAACAGTTTGAAATGGTCTTTGCTCTGGGACAATCTCATGGGCATTTCGGGGTGTCACACCTCGCTATCAGGTGTGGGGAAGTGTACACGACGAGGGTCAGCAGTTAAAAATCAAACCGATGGCAGTCCGCACTAACACGGGGGGTGCAAGGGGTTTTATTTACTGCCAGGTGGAAAAAAAAGTATAAAAACTGCCCTAAAGTTATTTAGAAGAAAAAAAAAACAAATGAAAACATATGCTTATGCAGAATAAATTGCAAATATATAGTGGCTTTCTCCATAATAAAAACTTTGTCTTTTAACTGTCCCATTTAACTATTCACCAACCGTCTAATCCAACCTCTGAACCTCTCCAGCAAAGGCAAACTGAGGGTGTAAATCTGCCTCCGCCTGGCCGAGAAGGACCAGGAAATTGCTCTGTCGGTCTGCGGGTCATGTGACCAGACCATAATAATTATTTCAGGCGCAGAAATGGATCGTTTGAAAAATGGGCCGAAGGGCCTTTTTCTTCGCTGTCACGTCTGTGGCTGACTCTAATGTGCGAGGAATAACAAGATAATGGCCCTGACGGTCTATGTGGTGTTGTGTCTGTAATTGACTCTCACAGCCAGGATAAGATACGAAGAGTCTGTTTCTGTGCTCTACGTTCTGAGACTGACTCAAACGGAACATTAATGTTAGGATAATGGGTCCTGTCGGGTTGCTGACTCAGTCTAACGGGACAGGAACTACACGCTGATGGGCTGAATGGACTGTTTCTGTGGTGTCGTGTCTGTGACTCTATATCACGGAACAGGAACGACAGGTTGATGGGCCGAATGGACTGTTTCTGTGGTGTCGTGTCTGTGGATCACCCTCACGGGACATGAACGACCCGCTGATGGGCCGAACGGACTGTTTCTGTGGTGTCGTGTCTGTGGATCACTCTCACGGGACAGGAATGACACGCTGCTGGGCCGAATGGACTGTTTCTGCGGTGTCGTGTCTGTGACTCACCCTCACGGGACAGGAACGACACGCTGATGGGCCGAATGGACTGTTTCTGCGGTGTCGTGTCTGTGGATCACCCTCACGGGACAGGAACAACACGCTGATGGGCCGAATGGACTGTTTCTGCGGTGTCGTGTCTGTGGATCACTCTCACGGGACAGGAATGACACGCTGCTGGGCCGAATGGACTGTTTCTGCGGTGTCGTGTCTGTGACTCACCCTCACGGGACAGGAACGACACGCTGATGGGCCGAATGGACTGTTTCTGCGGTGTCGTGTCTGTGGATCACCCTCACGGGACAGGAACAACACGCTGATGGGCCGAATGGACTGTTTCTGCGGTGTCGTGTCTGTGGATCACCCTCACGGGACAGGAACGACACGCTGATGGGCCGAATGGACTGTTTCTGTGGTGTCGTGTCTGTGGATCACTCTCACGGGACAGGAGCGACACGCTGATGGGCCGAATGGACTGTTTCTGCGGTGTCGTGTCTGTGGATCACCCTCACGGGACAGGAGCGACAGTTTGACGGGTCAAGGTGATTGTTTCTGCGCTCTGGTTTCTTTGACCGTCTCTCGCGGTAGAGGAACAACAGGGTGACGGGCCGAAGAGCAGTATCTGTGCTGTCGTGTCTGTGATTGACTCTAACGTTGGGGAATTATATGCAGAAGTAAAAGGGTTAAAACCTAACTCAGTTATTGGCAGCTTGACAAGTCGTGCTGTGAGAGTAATGTCTGAACAAAGAAGTGTTTGTTCGATGAGAAGCCGCACTGTGCACCCTTATCAGAGTATGTATGTGATAAGGAATACTGTTAACAACAGCCCAGACCGTACTCGGGGACTCACTTGACTTGCAGGTTTTCCAAAGCTCACTGCGCGGGACTCTGTGGGTCATCTGAGCAACGCAAGCTTGCTAATACTCTCAGCTAACTGTGCGAGACAACTATTCCCTGGGTCTGAACTGAAAGTTCTCCGGTAGAGAGGCTGATCGATTCTTGGCGCTGCGAGCAGGTTCCCAATAGGTGGTAGACCCCTTGCCAAAACTGAGTCAGTGGACGGGCGGACCGTTGGAGTGAATCAGAGACGAACGGGCCCACAAGCTCTAACCTTGGGGCCGCGGAGGATGCCATCTCATTAGCTCTTCACACTGTCCTGGCACACCTGGAGGGAAAGGGCACGTACGTGACGATGTTGTTTGTTGATTACAGCTCTTCTTTTAATACTGTCGCCCCAAGCAAGCTCATCTCCAAACTCCACCAGCTGGGCCTCAGCACATCACTCTGCAACTGGGTCCTGAATTTCTAGTCAGAGCGTTCACAGGCAGTGAGACTGGGCCCTCACCTGTCCTCCACTGCTATCCTGAACACTGGTACTCCACAAGGTTGTGTATTGAGTCCCATACCCTACTCCCTCTTCACTTACGACTGTGTACCTGCATTTAACACCAATACCATCGTCAAATTCGCAGACGACACAACAGTGATCGGGTTGATCTCCAACAGAGACGAATCAGTGTACAGAGCGGAGGCACAGAACTTAGTGAGCGGGTGCTCAGAGAACAACCTGTCTCTTAATACAGAAAAGACCAAGGAGCTGATTATTTACTTTGGAAAGTCACGGGATGACGAGTACGCTCCAGTTTACATTAACGGAGACATAGTGGAGGGAGTGTCCAGTTTCAGGTTTCTGGGAATACATATCTCAGAAGACCTTACATGGTCCACTAACACCGCTACAATAGTTAAGAAAGCACAGCCACGCTTGTTTTTCCTCAGGACGCTGAAGAAAGCTGGTCTCCCTGAACAGATGCTGGACACCTTTTACCGCTGCACCATAGAGAACATACTGCATCTCTGTGTGGTGTCTCAGTTGTACAGCAGCTTATAGGAAGACACTTTTACAAACTCTAAATCATCTAGACCCCTAACAGTATGGGAGTCCCAATCAATGTATGGAAAATTAAAATCCCCTACCACCAAAACTTTATGTTTCCTGCAGTTGTCTGCTATCTCTCTGCAGATTTGCTCTTCCAAGTCTCGTTGACTATTGGGTGGTCTGTAATACAATCCCACTAATGTGGCCATACCTTTCCCGTTTCTCAGCTCCACCCATAAAGACTCAGTAGACAAGCCCTCTAATCTGTCCTGCCTGAGCACTGCTGTAATATTTTCCCTAACAAGCAATTCTACTCCCCCACCTTTCATTCCTCTGCCTCGATCACATCTGAAACAGCGAAACCCTGGAATATTAAGCTGCCAGTCCTGGCCCTCCTGTAGCCAAGTTTCACTAATTGCTACAACATCATAATTCCACGTGTCAATCCACGCTCTCAACTCATCCGCCTCCCCGCAATACTCCTAGCATTGAAATATATACACCTCAGAAGAGTTTTACCACCACTCACAACCTTTCTATCAGCGGATTTGCTTAAACTTTCAATATCATTTATTTTCACCCCAGCCACACCGTCAGCTCTGGCACTCTGGTTCCCATCGCCCTGCAAATCTAGTTTAAAGCCTCCCCAATAGCACTAACAAACCTCCCTGAAAGGATATTGGTCCCTCTGTGGTTCAAGTGTAACCCGTCTCTCTTGTACAGGTCCCACCTGCCCCAGAAGAGGTCCCAATGATCCTGAAATCTGAAACCCTGCCCCCTACACCAGTTCCTCAGCCACTTGTTCCTCCTCCAGAGCATCCTATTCCTACCCTCACTGGCACCTAGCACAGGTAGCAATCCTGAGATTACCACCCTCGAGGTCCTGCTTTTCAAGTTCCTACCAAGCTCTCTATACTCACTGTCCAGGACCTCTTCACTCTTCCTTGCTATGTCATTGGTGCCTATGTGCACCACGACATCTGGCTGGTCACCCTCCCACTTCAGAATGTCATGCAATCGATCAGAGACATCCTTGACCCTGGCACCTGGGAGGCAACAAACCATCCTGGATTCTCTGTCACGACCACAGAACCTCCTATCTGCGCCTCTAACTATCGAGTCCCCTATCACTACCACTCTCCTCTTTCTCCCCCCTCCCTTCTGCACTGCAGAGCCAGACTCAGTGCCAGAGATCCGGCTACTGCAGCTAGTCCCAGGTAAGTCATCCCCCCCAACAGTATCCAATGTGGTATACTTGTTCTTGAGGGGAATGGCCACAGGGGAACCCTGCTCTGCCTGCCCTTTCCTCTTCCCTCGCCTGACAGTGACCCAATTTCCTGTCCTCTGCTCCTTTGGCGTAACTACCTCCCTGTAGCTACTATTTATAATCTTCTCATTCTCCCGAATGATCCGCAGGTCATCCAGCTCCTGCTCCAGTTCCCTAACGTGGTTTGTTAGGAGCTGCAGTTGGATGCACTTCTTGCAGGTGTCGTTGTCAGGGACACCAGAGGACTCCCTGACTTCCCACATCCTGCAAGAGGAGCATTCCAACATCCTGCCTGGCATTCTCTCTACGCTAGACAATCTGAACAAAAAACTTACCGGAACCTACTCTGGCCTCTACCTGATCTTGCCGAAACCTGTTGAGCCAAAGCCATCCGACTCTGACTCAGTCCATTCCGACGATGGCCGCTGTATATGGTGGTCTGCTTTTAAACCTTGGCGCGCTACGTCATGCGCCTGCACATTGCAGACCATTCTCCCCGAGCAGTGTTTAAAAAAAACAAACTTTTTCTACCCGATTTCTTCACTCCCTTCTTCCCAGCTGCTTGCTTCAACTGAAACCTATGACTGCATTCCTCTACATGGTTCTAACTCCATAATCGACTTCGCAGATGACACCACGGTGGTTGGCCTGATCAGAGGGGATGACGAGACGGACTACAGAGACGAGGTCCAGCACATGGCCTCATGGTGTGTCGACAACAATCTGGCCCTTAACACCCAGGAGACCAAGGAGATAATTGTGGACTTCAGGCATGCTAAGAGTCACACTCACATCCCCATCTACATCAACGGAACTGTAGTGGACCGTGTATCAAGCTTAAAATTCCTTGGTGTCCACATTTCCGAGGATCTCACCTGGTCCCTGAACTCCGCCATCCTGATGAAAAATGCACAACAGCGCCTTTATTTCCTGTGGAGTATCAAGAAAGCTCACCTCTGTCCCAGGATACAGATGGACTTTTACCGCTGTACCATTGAGAGCATACTCACCGAATGTATCTCAGTGTCGTATGGCACTTGTCCCATTTGGGACCACAAAGCACTCCAGCATGTGGTGAAAACTGCCCAGCGGATTATCGGCACCCAATTGCTCAACATTAAGAACATCTACCATAAACGCTGCCTGGGCAGGGCGAAAAGCGTTATCGGGGATGCATCTCACCCTAACTATGGACTTTTTACTCTCCTTCCATCCGGTAGGCGCTACAGGAGCCTCCGCTCCCACACCAGCAGACACAGGAAGAGCTTCTTCCCTGAGGCTGTGACACTGCTGAACCTCACATCACAGCGCTAAGCAGTATTGCACCCATATTGTACTGTCTCAGTACTGTTATATTTGTGTGCTGTAGCACTTTTTTATTTGCAGCTATTTTGAAAATAACACTATTCTTTGCATTTCTGGTCAGATGTTAACTGCATTTCATTGGCTTTGCATCTGTACTCTGCACAATGGCAATAAAGTTGATCTAATCTAATCAATTGTGGTGATTGCAGTTAATGTTAACACACTGGATTAAGTTGACTGGACAATGAAATGATCATCCTGTTGCAGTTGTGTAAGAGAACTGTTGGGAGCATCACAGGAAGAGTGCTTTTAGTTTTAGGAGGTTGGGATCTTATCACGCTGGGAAAATGGGATTGTTGGATTACACAAATGCCCACTGTCACGTTCTCTGTAACACCATCTTCTCCCTATGACTGGTTGGTTTCAGGTCACACAGTTTAATAAAGTCAAAGCATTCTGTTACGCCTGAGAGTCTGTTTATGAAGCAAAATTATCATAATCTGTTACCATTCTTACAGAAGAGTCAAAGTATAGGTCAACTATGAATGTTGGTGTAGCTGTTTGTTGTGCCTGAACTACAGGTAAGGATAAATAATCAACTTACCAATCATTTATCAGTATATAAAATAGAATTACAGTGGGTGGAGGACATTTGACTATGTAAAGTTTTAATTTGTTCAATGCCTTTACGGATTTAATGAGTCTTAAACAGGTTACTCTAGCAGTCGGTCAGATTTACTATTGGAAATTCATCAAACATTATTTCATACAGAAGGTATTAGTTTCTCTGTCCACTTGTTATGGATCCTTGCACTTAGAACTTTAGTTACAAAAGCTGTTCAAATTTCAACTGTGGATAAAGACCTTCCACCTAGCAAAGCAGAAGTTAAGGGGCTGGTGTGGGTAAGAATTGCAGGTCTGCTGGGATAATGGGCATGGGAGGAGACAACTTTGCAGAGTACATCACAGTTAGGTCTATTGGAAAAGGGATAAAACAATAAGGGGGGGAATTATATTGAAACGACTGAGAATTGTGTATTGTACGATTGAGTATTTCTTCTATCTTTTTGGAACACATGATTCCGAGTCTTGTCGGTTTTGTCATTTGAAACAGTTGAACAGATACTATTTCAGGGTGAAGCATATCAGGCAGAAGGAAATCAAATGCAGCTTCATTACAATCTTTGTTGTTTGAAAGCTTTCATTTGAAAAATTTCTTAAATTATGGGAGTGTGTTTAATTTAATTTGCGATACTGTGTTTCATTACGTACAATCTATGTGATTTGGGGGGTAATTTAGCTTTTAGTAAGCGTTGTTTCCCAATTCTCTACACCACACCTCAGTTCAGTTAGTCGTGTAAATGCGACTTTAATTTGGAGTGTCAATCGCCGTTTATGCAAAGCCCGCCCTACTTCAACACGTTGGCCAATCATTAAATGGGAAGGCGGAGACTGTTGTGATGTCATTGGATTAACCAACCAGCATCAGACTAGACCGCAGCCGTCTTGTAATGTCGGACTGTGAGGTTGGTAGGCGGAATCGGATTAGATGGACATATCCACAGACTAATGGATGTGCGCATTCTGCAGTAGTTCTGTGACTGACATCTGGCGGGCCTAATGAGGGACTGTAATCAGTCTCAGGACGATGTTTTGCTTATCTCCCCCCCCCCACCCACCCCCGACACACTATCCTAATGCCCCGTACCTGCCGGTCGATGGAACAATCCGCCCGGGATTAATATCTGGGAGATCAGGCGGAGATTGTGAGGACCCACAGTCCGGACTGGAGACACTGTACTCATTATTAATCAACTGAAGCACCGAGGTGACCGGATATTTCACCGCGCTGATCAGCTGCTCCCTAAATTTTGACTGAGTCACCGCGTAAATAAATGTGTTGATGCAACAGCTGAAATCCCTCAGCAAAAACCCGACGAGCTGAAAGATCCGTTCAGAATCATTGAAATCGAATCCTTTTCCTGAGACCTGATAATAAATGAAATTTACAAGGTATGTCATCCACAGGAGGACGAAGCTGCCGGAGAGGGTGAAGAGTAAAACCACAGACCTCCTCCTGCTCTCCATCTCCGGGTCACTGCGGTTCTCCCCCTTGCTCTGACCCTTCAGCCTCTTACGGACCCGACTGGCCACTACAATGTGCCTGACTGTCAGAGCGTTGAGCAGCAGGATCCCAGCGAAAGGGAGGAACGGAGTTAAAACCGTATCGAACCAGTCATATCCTACCCACCCGGGGTCAGTGAAATAATTGTCTTTCATCACACAGAACCACAGTGCGTCGCCGATGATCACTCTGGGTTCGAGTGTGAAGTATCGGGGGACGTGTTTCAGAAAGCACATTGCGCCGGTTGTTGTCAGAACCACAGCCGCAGTTTTCCCGGTGCAATATTTTGTTTTCACCTTTTGGCAGCAAATGGCGACAAACCGATCAAAGGTGAATGTGATGGTGAACCAGACAGAACGGTCTGTGGCTGCGAACGTCAGGACTTAAATAACACTGCACACAGGGGTGATGCTCAGAAAACTCCAGGGGAAGTAATACACATTAATTCGATACAAAATGACCTGTGTGACGATGGTCAGTAGATCGGCCGTTGCCATGGCCACCAGGTAGCGAGTGGTGCAGGTAGAGAGGCCGCACTTTCCCCGGGACAGGAGCACAATCGCCACTAAATTCACTGGAGAGGGGGAGACAGAGAGAGAGGGCAGACAGTGGGCATAACTGAACTTATTTTCCGGGAATTGACCCGGGATCGGGCTTCAGCTGAACCTCAGGAGTGCTAGACTCTGTGAACGGCTACTGATCTAACAATAGACACGGGTCACGCTGTCTCTAAACTGCCTTCTTCAGTGTGCAGATAAGATGATGAGTCGGCAATCGTCGGCGATAAAAACGAGCGACATGAAGAAGAACAATCGGTGCTGATCCCGATTCCAGTCGCTGATGGGCCCGGTTTCACCGATTTAACCGTGACTCACCAGGTCTCCGGAAACTCAGCATCTGAGGGGGCCGAGAAGCGATACAGAGGGGAGGAACACGCACAAAATGCTGGTGCAACTCAGCAGGGCAGGCGGCATCCATGGAATTGAACAAACTCTTGATGCGGGTCGAGACCGTCTTCATGACGAAACGCTGCCCCGATTTACGACGGATCTCAGGGGGAAAGTAGCGACAACTTAGTAACCGGAGGCTGAGCGCGTCCGTTAAGGATTAATTCCACAGCGCAGTTCAATTCGATAACTCGTGTCAGCAGATCCAAGGACTCTGATCCAGGTGATCGGACCCAATTATTGACCAACAGTCAGCGGGATCCGACTGTGATCTCCACAGGGAGGGGTGAAACACAGGACCAGGGGTTCTCTCTGACCAATATCTCAGATACACAATGAATACTTTTATTCGGTATTCACCAATGAGAGGGAACTTGATGATGGTGAGGACAATATGAGTGAGGTTGATGTTCTGGAGCATGTTGATACTAAGGGAGAGTAGGTGTTGGAGTTGTTAAAATACATTAGGACGGTTAAGTCCCCGGGGCCTGACGGAATATTCCCCAGGCTGCTCCACCAGGCGAGGGAAGAGATTGCTTAGCCTTTGGCTGGGATCTTTATGTCCTCGTTGTCCACGGGAATGGTACCGGAGTATTGGAGGGAGGCGAATGTTGTCCCCTTGTTCAAAAAAGGTAGTAGGGATAGTCCGGGTAATTATAGACCAGTTAGCCTTACTTCTGTGGTGGTAAAGCTGTTGGAAAAGATACTTAGAGATAGGATCTATGGGCATTTAGAGAATCATGGTCTGATCAGGGAGAGTCAGCATGTCTTTGTGAAGGGCAAATCGTGTCTAACAAGCCTGATAGAGTTCTTTGAGGAGGTGACCAGGCATATAGATGAGGGTAGTGCAGTGGATGTGATCTATATGGATTTTAGTAAGGCATTTGACAAAGTTGCACACTGTAGGCTTATTCAGAAAGTCAGAAGGCATGGGATCCAGGGAAGTTTGGCCAGGTGGATTCAGAATTGACTTGCCTGCAGAAGGCAGAGGGTGCTGGTGGAGGGAGTACATTCAGATTGGAGGATTGTGACTAGTGGTGTCCACAAGGATCTGTTCTGGGACCTCTACTTTTCGTGATTTTTATTAAAGACCTGGATGTGGGGGTAGAAGGGTGGGTTGGCAAGTTTGCAGACGACACAAAGGTTGGTGGTGTTGTAGATAGTGTAGAGGATTGTCGAAGATTGCAGAGAGACATCGATAGGATGCAGAAGTGGGCTGAGAAGTGGCAGATGGAGTTCAACCCGGAGAAGTGTGAGGTGGTACACTTTGGAAGGACAAACTCCAAGGCAGAGTACAAAGTAAATGGCAGGATACTTGGTAGTGTGGAAGAGCAGAGGGATCTGGGGGAGCATGTCCACAGATCCCTGAAAGTTGTCTCGCAGGTGGATAGGGTAGTTAAGAAAACTTATGGGGTGTTAGATTTCATAAGTCGAGGGATAGAGTTTAAGAGTCGCGATGTAATGATGCAGCTTTATAAAATTCTGGTTAGGCCACTGTTGGAGTACTATGTCCAGTTCTGGTCGCCTCACTATAGGAAGGATTTGGAAGCATTGGAAAGGGTACAGGGGAGATTTACCAGGATGCTGCCTGGTTTAGAGAGTATGCATTATGATCAGAGATTAAGGGAGCTAGGGCTTTACTCTTTGGAGAGAAGGAGGATGAGAGGAGACATGATAGAGGTGTACAAGCTAATAAGAGGAATAGATAGAGTGGATAGCCAGCGCCTCTTCCCCAGGGCACCACTGCTCAATACAAGGGGACATGGCTTTAAGGTAAGTGGTGGGAAATTCAAGGTGGATATTAGAGGAAGGTGTTTTACTCAGAGACTGGTTGGTGCGTGGAATGCACTGCCTGAGTCAGTGGTGGAGGCAGATACACTAGTGAAGTTTAAGAGACTACTAGACAGGTATATGGAGGAATTTAAGGTGGGGGTGGTGGTTATATGGGAGGCAGGGTTTGAGGTTCGGCACAACATTGTGGGCCGAAGGGCCTGTACTGTGCTGTACTATTCTATGTTCTATGTTCTATACAGTGTACTTCACAATGTAACCACCCCCCCCCCCCCCCCGCAGTCAACCCCTTTACGGGGAGATTCCCCTCCCCTACACTGGGATAAATATGTACATGGTGTTATTAAAGGAAAGAACATCGTTCGAGTCGATCCCGTGAGTTAAAAGACAGACAGAGGCTTAATTCCACTTATCAATACGGATTGAGCATGAGAGTGTTGAGCTGACGGGATCGATATCTCTATCGGTTATTTTTGTAATGGTCATCAAGTGGGAAGCTTATAAAATGGTTATAAACAGGTTCACGCCGGTTAACACACAGAAATACCAAACATGAATTGCTGTGCTCACTCACCAGGAACTCCAATGACGGCAATGAACACGTACAACATTTTCGCCACACGCTCGTACCGATCCAACATTGCAGATATTGTCTCTGTGCAGTGACTTGTCCCCCTGTGCGGTCTCTCTGAGTGAAATGTTGAGGCAACACATGCCTGGGGTTTTAATACCATTTAGCGCTCCACCGGGACAGATTTCAACAGATTTAAAAATAAAGGGTTTCACATTACAGTATTTACAAATCGATTACCTCAGACAGCTGCAATCCCCGCGGTGATAGATTGTGTTTAATTTACTGAATTGCTATTTAGACATTCGTGGGAGTTAGTTTGTCCCAACAAAGGTGACTGAACCCTCTGAGGTGTCTTAACAATTAAATGTGCTTTTACTGTAAATATGTACTTCAAAGGAACCACTTCTCAAACACAGAATGTTGAAGTAAATTATGTCATTGTAGCTTTTGAGATTGTATTGAATCAGCTACTGTTACCATTCTCCTCCAGATTATAAACTCGCAATGCAGTTTGTGCTCGGGGGACTCTACCGAGAGGGTCTCCAAGAAAATGTCTGTGGTGATGAATAAACACGTTGACATCCACGCAACCCTCCAACGTCTTCAGTGACTTAGTCACAATCAGATCATCTGGGGGCTCGTTCAGGACCTATCCCTAACCATAACTCATGGTCATCAAACTCAGTAGTCTAATCCTATCACCCCGCATCTGTCAAAGAACACGGCAGAGAGCTGGAAACGGAGATAAGAAAGTGTGGTTGTTTGCGTATGTGTGTGTCCGTGTCTCTGTGCATTTGTCTGTCTTTGTTTCTGTGCGTGTGTGAGTGTGTGTGTGTTTGTTTGTGTGTGTGTGTGTGTGTGTGTGTGTGTGTCTGTGTGTCTGTCTGTGTGTGTGTGTGTGTGTGTGTTTGTTTGTGTGTGTGTGTGTCTGTCTGTGTGTGTGTGTGTGTGTGTGTTTGTTTGTGTGTGTGTGTGTGTGTGTGTGTGTGTGTGTCTGTGTGTCTGTCTGTGTGTGTGTGTGTGTGTGTCTGTGTGTGTGTGTGTGTGTGTGTTTGTTTGTGTGTGTGTGTGTGTGTGTGTGTCTGTGTGTCTGTGTGTGTGTGTGTGTCACTGTGTTTCTGTGTGTGTGTGTGTGTGTGTGTGTGTGTGTCTGTGTGTCTGTGTGTGTGTGTGTGTGTGTGTGTGTGTGTGTGTGTGTGTGTGTGTGTGTGTCACTGTGTTTCTGTGTGTGTGTGTGTGTGTGTGTGTGTGTCTGTGTGTGTGTGAGTGTGTGTGTGTGTGTGTGTGTCTGTGTGTGTGTGTGTGTGTGTTTCTGTGTGTGTGTGTGTGTGTGTGTGTCTGTGTGTGTGTGTGTGTGTGTGTGTCACTGTGTTTCTGTCTGTGTGTGTGTGTGTGTGTGTGTGTGTGTGTGTGTGTGTGTCAGTGTCTGTCACCGTGTGTGTGTGTGTGTGTGTGTGTGTGTGTCTCAGTGTGTTTCTGTGTGTGCGTGTGGGGGTAGATCCATCGTCTCTGCTTGACCCTGCCCGTATATACTCGTGTCCATATCCAATTCAGTTCATGCCCCTTGGTTCAGAACCTTCCCATCTGTCTCCGAAATCTGCAGGTGCCCTTGAACTCTCATTTCAAGCACTTAACAAAATGTCTACCTCAACCATAAAGAAGCAAGAACTGAGGTCAAGATTCAAACTGCATTTATTATTAATGCATGTACAAATGAAACAACCTTGAGACTTGGAACAGCTCCAAATCAGCAGACACCACCATCTGCTCATTAGATAATCCCAGAGCAAGAATCATTTCAAACTGTTCACAAAATGGTTGTTGCCATTTAAAAAAAGCAAGAACAGAGGTCAAAATTTATTTTCCAATCTTTTTATTAATTTTCAAAATTATAAACATAACAACACTATTAATAAACAGAGATTGGGATTACATTATTAATAATTGACATTGCAAATATAGCATTGGTAATAATACAGATGTATAAAGCTTCCCAAACTCTAAATATATTTAAACATAGTAGAAGGACGAATGAGAAAAAATCTAAAAAAAAACAAATTAGAAAAGAAAAAAAGACATATTAATTAAAATAAGCAATATTAACCTAAACGAAATAAAACTAAAAACAGAACTATAGAAAAATAAAATACAGGTTAACATATTACATTGGATAAAAACATTAATGTCGTTAACTCCGCTCCTCTATACGTGTATTTTAAGTTTTAAAAAAATGATTCGAGAAGGTCAAACTACATCATATGGAAATGTTGAATAAATGCTCTCCAAGTTTCTTCAAATTTAATCGAAGGGTCGAAGGTGCTACTTTTAATTTTCTCTAAATTTAAACAAGATATAGTTTGAGAAAACTATTGAAATGTAGTAGGGAGATTGACCTCTTTCCAGTTCAATAAGATACATTTTCTAGCCATTAATGTTAAAAAAGCAATCATCTGACAGGCTGAAGGGGAGAAGTAACTATCATCCATCATTGGTATCCTAAATATTGCAGAAACAGGGTGCGGTTGTAAATTAATATGCAAAACGGTAGAAATAATATCAAAGATATCTTTCCAATATTCATGTAAGAAAGGGAAGGACCAAAACATATGAGTCAAGGAAGCAACTTCAGAATGGCATCTATCACAAATTGGGCTTATACGTGAATAGAAACGAGCTAATTTGTCTTTAGACATATGTGCCCTATGCACCACCTTAAATGGTGTCAATGTATGTTTAGCACATAAAGAGGATATGTTAACTAATTGAAAAATTTCCCCATTTTTCTATAGGTAAAGGAAGTTGGAGTTCTCTTTCCCATTCAGTCTTAATTTTATCAGATATTCCTGAATTTATTTTCATAATCAAATCATAAATGAATGCTATTAAACCCTTCTGAAAAGGATTTAATCTTGGAATTTTTCCGTAATATCAATTGGATGTGAAGTTGGAAATGTGGGTAAATTAATATTTAAAAAGTTTCCAATTTGCAATTATCTGAAAAAGTGAGATCTAGGCAAATTATATTTATTAGATAACTGTTCAAACGATATGAAACTGTTTTCCAAAATAGATCACGAAAGCTAAATATACCCTTCGTTTTCCATACCTAAAAAGCTTGATCTATAATAGAAGTTGAAAGAAAAAAAAATAGACGTAATAGGGCTTGATAAAATAAATTGGATCAAGCCAAAAAAATTACGAAATTGAAACCATATTCGTATTTTATGTTTAATTATTGGATTAACCATTTGTTCATTTAATTTAGAACTAACAAATGGTAAAGATGTCCCTAAAATGGAAGTCAAAGAAAACTCTTGTATAGATTTACATTCCAGGTTTACCCATTGTGGGCGTAAAGTTATATCCAAATCTTGTGTCCAAAATATTAAATATCGGATATTAATTGCCAAACAGTAAAATCTAAAATTTGGTAAAGCCAAACCACTTTAGGCTTCAGTAAATACATTTTACTTAATCTAGGACGTTTGTTCTGCCATATGTATGAAGAGATTTTAGAACCTAAAGTATCAAAAAAGGATCTGGAAATAAAAATTGGTAATGCTTGAAACAAGTATAAAGAATTTGGTCGGAGAATCATCTTAATAGCGTTAATTCGACCAAGCATTGAGAGAAACAATGGGGACCATTTAATAAAAATGTGATTAATTTGATCAATTAAAGGTAAAATAATATACTTAAATAAATCCTTATGCTCCTTAGTAATTTTAACACCCAGATCAGTAAAATAATCATTAACCAGTCTGAATGGTGAACATCTATAAATTGGAACCTGCACATTTAAAGGGAAGAGTTCAGTTTTATTAAGGTTCAATTTATAGCCCGAAAAATTACTAAACTCATCAAGCAAGAATAAGAGTGCCGGAATAGATTTTTCGGGGTTACAAATAAATAATAATAAATCATCAGCGTACAGTGATAACTTATGTGTTTCATTCCTACGGGTGACAACAAATATATTAGTTGATTCACGAATAGCAATGGCCAATGGTTCTAAAGCAATATTAAACAGCGGTGGACTAAGAGGACAACCTTGCCTGGTGCCGCGAAACAACTGAAAAATAGGAGATCTCTGATTATTGGTAAATACCGACGCCGAAGGGGTAAGGTATATTAATTTAGTCCAAGATATAAACGTCGGACTAAAATTAGATTTTTCAAGCACACTAAATAAATACGTCCATTCAGCCCTGTCAAGCGCTTTCTCAGCATCTAGTGAAATGACACGTTCTGGAGTTCTTCGTGAAGGAGTATAAACAATCTTCATTAATCTCCTAATATTAAAAAAAAAGAACAACGATTTTTAATAAATCCCATCTGATCAACAAAAATAATTTGAGGCAATACTTTTTCCAATCTGGTCGCTAATATTTTAGAAAAAAATCTTGGAATCTACATTCAACAAAGTTATAGGCCTATATTGTACACATTCTGTGGGATCTTTATCTATTTTTTCGATGAATTCAGGTAAAGCACCTGGTTCGAACGGTTTCACAGTAGAATTTTTTCAAATCCTTTTCTAATATTCTTTCACCTTGGCTATATAGATTTTTTAAGGGTGCTTCATCTAGAGGTCAAAGTTCATATTGCATTAATTATTGAAGTATTTATAGACGGAACAAACTCGAGATTTGGCATGGCAACAAATAGACTTAAAACCTTCTATAGATGGTAAACGGAGAGCATTCTGCCCGTCTGCATCACAGTCTGGTATGCGGGTGGGAGTGGGGGGGGGGGCGGGGGCTACTGCACAGGACCAAAAGAAACTGCAGAAAGTTGTAAATCTAGTCAGCTTCATCTGGGGTACAGAGTACCCAGAACATTTTCAGGGAGCGGTGTCTTAGAAAGGCATCGTCCATTATTAAGGATCTCCAGCATCCAGGACATGAAATTTTCTCACTGTTGCCATCAGGTAGGTGGTACAGAAGCCTGAAGGCACACGTTCAGCGATGAAGAAACAGCTTGTTCGCCTCTGCCATCAGATTCCTAAATTGACATTTAACCCTTGGACACTACCTCACATTTAATATACTGTATTTCAGTTTTTGTATACTTTTAATCTGTTAAATATATGTGTACTGTAATTTATTTATTTATTTATTTGTTTGTTTGTTTATTATTTTTTACTCTCTCTTATATATTATGTATTGCATTGAACTGCTGCTGCTTAACTAAGAAATTCAGGTCACATGCCGGTGATAAAAAAACTGATTCTGATTCTGGCTCTGACATAAATGATTCGCAGATTAAACAGCTCGTCATGTGAAGAGCGTTTGACGGCTCTGGGCCTGTGCTGACTGGAATTCAGAAGAATGACAGTTGACCGAATGAAATGTATCAAATGGTGAAAAGCCTTGATAGAGTGGATCAGCAGAAAATGTTTCCTATTTTGGGAGAGTCTAAGACCAGAGAACACAGACTCAGACGAGCGGGGCATCTTTCGAACGGAGATGAGGAGGAATTTCTCTAGCCAGGCAGGAGTCAGATTCTATGGAATTCTTTGCCATTGGCAGCTGTGGAGGACAGAGTATCTTCATGACAGAGTTGTCAGGACGAAGGGATACCGGGAGAACGCAGGAGATTTGGGCCGAGAGCATAATTGGATCAGCTAAAATTAAATAGTGCAGCAGACTCAATGATCCAAATGATCTAATTCCGCTCCTATCCTCTATGCTCTCATAACAACCTCTCATTTTATGTCAGCAAGACCAAGGAGCTGCTGATTGACCTCAGAAGGAGGAAACAGGAGGCCCATGAGCCAGTCTTCATCAAGGATCAAAAGTGGAGAGGGTCAGCAGCATTAAACTCCTCCATGTTACCATTTCTGAGGGTCTCTCCTGCGCCGAGCCCGTAGGTGCAATTACGAAGAAAGCACGGCAGCATCTCTACTTCCTTAGAAGTTCACAAAGATTCATCATAACATCTAAAACCTTGACAAATTTCTCCAGATGTGTGTTGGAAAATATGTTCAGAGGTTACATTAAGGCCTGATATGAAAATACCAAAGCCCTTCAAAGGAAAATCCACAGAAAGTAATGGATACAGCCCAGTACATCACGGGGTAAACCAGCCCCACCACTGCGCACATTTCTACGGCGTGCTGCTATCGGAAGACTACTTCCATCAAGGAACCCACCATGTGGGACATGCTTTCTTCTCATTACTGCCATCAAGAACAAGGTGCTGGGCTCTCGGAACCCACACCACCAGGTTCAGGGAGCGTTATCACCCTTCAAACATCAAGCTCTCGAACAAGAGGGGATAACGGTACTCAAGTTCACTTGCGCCATCGCTGAACTGTTCCCACGACCTATGGACACATTTCCAGTTTCTTCATCTCTTCTTCTTAATACTTATGCAACACACATCAAAGTTGCTGGTGAGCGCAGCAGGTCAGGCAGCATCTCTAGCAAGAGGTGCAGTGGACGTTTCAGGCCGAGACAATTTCCAGCATCTGCAGAATTCCTGTTGTTTGCGTTCTTAATATTTATTTTTATTTATTTATTATTTATTTTTTTATATTGTATTTGCATAGTTTGTTCTCTTTTGCATGTTGTATTTGTGTCCATGATCTTGGGTTTGGTCTTTCATTGATCAGTCTTGATTCCTGGATTTACTGAGTTTGCCTCAAACAATGAATCTCAGGATTGCACATGGTGACATAGGTATACTTTGGCAATACATTTACTTTGTTCATTTTAAATTGTACATTTACATTTGTAAATGTCGCTCTCAAACACAAGAGTGGGTTGTGAGCTCCAAAGGTTCACTACCTGCTGCGTAAATTATTTTGTTCTGATCTGAATATTCGTCCCATCACTGTGACCCCACTTTCGAGACACACCAGTTACTGGAAACATTCCTGAATCTAAATGGGAACTCTCAGATTCTCTGTCTCATTCTTTCAAGTACGGGAAAACTCTCTCTCCCGCCCCCCCCCCCTCTGTCTCTCTCTCTCTCTCTCTCTCTCTCTCTCTCTCTCTCTCTCTCTCCCCCCCTCTCTCTCTCTCTCACACACACAGACACGCGCGCGTGTCAAAATGGCGACAATCACACCATCGTATTCGATCGGACCCGATGCAATAGCAATTGTACTACAAATACACTGACACACGTAATTCTTTTCAAACCTTTATTCTCTACCCATAGCATGCTATGGGGGCAGTTACAGACTGATCTCCCAAAAGAGCTGGACCAGAAATTACCCCCGAATTACACAATTCTCCACAATTTATAACATTGATCAGGTAGCAGGAAATCTTACGATTACAAGTTTAGACAACATTAGAATCATTTCAATCACATGCTGAGATACAATTAGATGTAAGATAATCATTGGTCAGTTAGTTATCATTATTTTAAGCCAAAGCTAGCCCATCAGTTCCTCATTCGGACCCTTCCCCTTTTCTCCAGAACATTCTAGCCGTTACCTCATCCCTCCCATATTTAGCTGTACCTTGAGCTCCTTCTGCAAGATCAGGTAGTTCCTTATTTGAGCCTTTGCCAATCTTTAGAGAACAATGGCTAGTACTTCACCAGTTCCTGGGTAAAGTTTCTTTTTGACTGTCCAAAACAGTAAGGTAAGGCGCCCACAAGGTGATTGATTATAATTTAATCATTGTCCTCTGTTTTCCCCCCATTTACCAATCCCTTCATTCCATCAGTCAGGATAAGAAGGTGGTGGAAGGTGAGCAGGAAGTAGAAGGTGGGAGGTGATCATTAGCTGCCCTTAGTTTAGCAAAATCCTCCAAGATTGTGTCCATCTTTGAGGATGACTGTTATCAAAATGGTCTCCCACTGAAATTCATCAATTGCAAGGGTCATGCCCAGTGCAAGGTCTGTTAAGTGTCCCTAATGCACCTACCTTTACCGCCTTCCCTAGCAGTAAACTCCACACATTTTCTGTGCTTAAAAGTTATCCTCAGTCATCCGCACAACACCGCCCCCCCAAACATGCACACACTTTTCTCCCATCACCTTAAAACTGGACCTCCTTGTTTTAACAACATTCTCTTTGGGAAACATGCTCTGGATTTCCACTCATTTGATACCTCCTATCATTTTGTATACCTCCATCAAGTCCCCTCTCATCCTGCTTCCTGCCAAAGAGTAAAGCCCTATCTTACTCCGCCTTTTCTCACAAGATACTTTCTGTGTAGTTCAATGTTGAAAGTAAATTTATTGTTAAAGTACAAAAGGCACCATATAAATTTGTTGCGGGCATGCACAGTAAATACAAAGATACACAGAGGAATCAATGAAAAGCTGCACACGTCAAAGACTGGCAAATCGCCAATGTAGAACAGACAACAAAGAGACTAAATTGTGTAAGTAAACAAAAAGCAAAGCAAAACGGATGATAAATATGCAGTAATAATCAAGAACATGAGCTGTGGATTCCCTGAAAGCGAGTTCATTGTTGTGCTGAGTGACATTATCCTCTCTGTTTCCAAAGCCTGATCGTTGGGGTTTAATAGCTATTCCTGAACCTGGTGCTGTGGGACCTGAGGCTCCTGTAACTCCTTCTTGATGGCAGCGTGGAGAAGAGAGCATCGCCTGGATGATGGGGTCCTTGAATGTGGATGCAGCTTTCCTGTGACAGCGCTCCTTGTAGATGTGTTCAATGGTGAGGAGGCTTTACCTGTGATGGACTGGCTGCACCCACAGCATTTCAATTGTTATTGCATTCAAGGGCATCGGTGTTTCTAAACCAGACCAGTCAGGCTATTCTCCACTAAATTTCTAGAGAACATTATCAACCTTTTAGAGGACATGCCGAATCTGCACAAGCTGACATAGTATAGGCTGTAAATGCTGGTAAGTATTTCCCGAATGCCAACAAATTCCACTCCTCGGAGCCTCGACACTAAGACAATCGGAGTAAATGTTGGGGAAATTACAGCCACACACTACTCTTTCCAACTTTACAGAACCTGCCTACGTTTCTGTTCTTCTTTCTGCCAGCAGCATTTCAAAAACCTTTGTAAATTGAAGCACACATCATTCAAGGTTCTCCTTTGTCAACTCTCTGTTACATCCTGAGAGATACCCAGTGGGATTGAGGGGATAGATAGTGTTCATGAATTGTAGTACAATATCACGTTTGTACAGTTCCCTGTCCTTGAAGTGTTTAACGGTGGAGTACAGTGCTGGGTGTGTACAGGAGCGTGTGCTCACTGCACAGTGCTGTGAGTTTTATTGTTCCGTGTCCTGGTGGTGAAGGTCCAGATATTGTAAAGTTCACTGTCCCTGTAGTCAAATGTTGATTATTCTTGTGCAGTCACATGTGCAGGATATGCTTATACCAGAGATAGACCATTCCGTTCCCTTACAGTACGGGTCAGATGTTGTTAAGATCTCTGTTCTTACAGTACGGTGCCAGCAGATTAAACATCACATTTAAATGCATGTGGTCTGTGTCCCCCAATGGTCTAAATCCCCCAAAGGAGTTACCCATCTAAATGGTCTGAGAGACCCAACAGCACCTCCTCTTTAGTATGAACACGCTGGAGAATATCAGCATACCGCCTTTCTCATCACGCTTTCCTCCTTGTACACTGAGTGAACACCAGTGTTCATTCTCTACCTCACATGCTAACTCTGCCTCCGGGCGTAAACTCCCACCTTTGTCCTAGGCTGGTCCTGTCCTCTCCCCACTCCACTGTTGTTTTCTGTGTATGCTTAAGATGCATTGGGATTCTGATTGATCCTCCTGAATGAGGACATTTCCTGGTAACTCTTCACTCTTCTGATTCACTGTGTGACTTCTTTCTTGCTTCCTGTATGTTCTTCCAAGACCCTGTCCAATTTCATCTTCCTCGCCCTTACGTATGACGCCTTTTACATTTTAAAACAAATACAATATTTCTCATCACCCTAAGTACCTGACCATCCCTGTCCTTCTCTACCCTCCTCACAGCCACAGGGAACTACTAAATACTGACCGGCATGCTGTTGGTGACTCTCACATGTCAAACATCAGCTAACATTAGCTCCATCCAGTAACAGCCAGTAACATTTGCTCCTAGGCAAATCTCTATGACACCTGCCCAATTCTTCCACAAATTTACAATCATCGACCTGCAGGTCCAAACATGCTCTTAACAATAACCATCTGAAACCCTCTGGAATTGAGATCCATAAATCTTTCCGAATTAAACTCCAATCATCTTGACAGGTTTATTTCCCAATACCATACCAAGTATGCCTCCCTCCCTGGCGGACCATCTACATACTGTTTCTGGAAACCTTCCTGAACACACCAAATAAATAATGCCCCGTCCGCTCAATGCTCCTTACTGACTTTAGCTCTAGATCCCAACACCCCCTCCTCATGTCACAGGATAAAAATCGTCAGGGTGGCTCCAGCAAGCTTCTCTGTGAGAATATTACTTTCTCTTCACTGTAACCAATTCATGTTACACCAGTCCCACTTATTCTGAAAGAGAGCATAATTATCAGTGTTCCTGATGCCCTCTTTCCTGTACCAAATTGTTAGCCTCATATTTAAGTGTACCAACTTACCATCTCTTACCTCGCAAGCATGTGGCACCTGAACTAATCCCCAAATCACCACCCGAGAGTTTTTATTTCCGAACTTTCTGCCCTATTCTTTAAATTCTGTTTGCAGGAACCTGTCTCTGTTGTTAGTTCTAATAAGGAACATGACCTCTGTCTGCTCACCCGGCCCTTTCAGAATGACCCGTAACTTCTCAGAGACATCCTTGGCCATGGCATGATTGGGGTAACGCATCATCCTGCAGGCTCACTCATTTACACACAGACTCCTGTCTGTGACCCCGCTAAAGTGTTTGCTACGTGTGATTCATATCTTTACATCCCCGTGTATTTATGTGATTTCTTATAGCCTGTTTGTAATGAACATTGTATGAAAATTCATTCATTGTATTCTTCTTTGATTCAGCTCAGGAAATTTACTGATGCATTCGCAAACAAAGGAGACTGCACACATATTGAAACTACGCAATTTGTTAGACCTCGTAGGATTTTAATATAGAACAAAAAACAACTAATGTCTACAGTAGTTAGCTGTACATAATTCAAAAGAATACTTATCATCACTAAAGAAGCCGATCTCTGTGAAAGAGTAAAACCACAGATCCGGCAATGTTCCTCGGACTGTTTTTTTCTACCTATCTGACTATTTATCTAACCATCTATTTATCTCTCTCTCTCTCTCCCTCTCCCTCTCCCCCTCCCTCTCTCTCTGTCCCCCTCCCTCCCGCTCCTCTCCCTCTCTCTCTCTCTCCCCCCACCCTTTCTCTCTCCCTGACTCCCTCACGATGTCTCAGTCGCATCACTATCTCTCTGTTCTCTCACTCTATTTTCTCTGCCTCTCTCACACTCCCGTTCCCTGGCGCTCAATCTTGCGACATCTTCCTCGTGTCCTATCCCCGGCCCGCTCTCCCTCACGTGCTCACCTTCGCGCCCTCGCGATGTCTCCTCCTGTCGCTCTCACTCGCGCGCACCATCGCCCGCTCCCTCTCCCTCCCGCCCTCTGCATTACCCTCACTCCAGCGTCATCTCCGTGGCGTCATCTCCGTGGCATCATCTCCCTCGCGCCCTCTCCCTCACGTGCTCTCCCGCGCGCCCTTTCCTCGCGATGTCTAATTCGCGCCCTCAGCACTCACGTGCTCTCCCGCGCGCCCTTTCCTCGCGATGTCTCATTCGCGCCCTCAGCACTCGCATCTCCATCTCTCACAGAGAAACAAGTGAAGGTGACGCGACTTTGTCTTGAAATGGAAAACAGGAAAATACTCTTACAGAAAGATAGTTCAAGTTGACAGTGAGAAGGGAAATCTGCAGGTATAGAGGAGGAGAAACAAAAGATCATGAAAGAAAGGACGGGTATTGACGGGATCAGGAGAGGTTGATAGAGACGAAAATATACCACAAGTTCAGGCAGTTTAGTCAGAACCGGGAAGCAGGGGAAACAGGTTCACCCCAAGATTCAATATAACAGGGTGGGACGAGAGGAGCAAAGGGGATTTCTCTGGGATAGTGAGGCCAGTGATGCCGTCGAGATCAGCTGTAAACAGTTATTTTGTAACTAAGGCAACGCACACAAAACGGGAAAAGAGTAAAAAGTTAACTGGAACCTGAAGAAGGGTCTCGGCCCGAAACGTCGAAAGTTTATTCTTTTTCATAGATGCTGCCTGGCCTGCTGAGTTCCTCTAGCATTTTCTGTGAGGAAAAATGAAAACAGTCGAGGTTTCGTGGCGAGACCCTTCATCAGGATCTGATTTTGTGTGTGTTGTTTTGTATTTCGAGCGGATGCAGATTTTCTCGTGTATGTTTTGTAACTCTGTTCATCACATTGTTTCCATTTCCCCACAAGTGGGGGATAGAATAGGGAGCATGAAGGCAGCTGAATTGTAATACTTTACAACATTTATTTCTTATGCTTCAAGAGTTTCAGAATCTGATTCAGTGGGTATTTCAACGCATTATTCAGTTCCTCTCGGAACTTTCTCTGAGTCAGGGCGTAAATACACGTGTTGGTGCAGGAACTGAGAATCTGCAGCATGTCCGATGTGTGTCTTATGATGTAACGGGGATCCGTGACAGAATAAAAAAAACTCATTGAAATCCGTCTATAGATGGAAAATACCATTTGTGTTCCCCACAGCAATATAAAACTAACGGTTATGCTGAAGAGCAAAACGATGGATTTGCGTCGGTTCTCCATCTCCCGGTCTCTGTCATTCTCTCCACTCTTTTGTCCCCGGAGCCCCCTGCGGGCTCGACTGGCCGCTAGAATCCGCCTGACAGTCAGAATATTGAACAGTAAAATCAGAAAGAATGGGAGACAAGGGGTTAAAATGAGGTGAAACATCTCAAATGCCGCCCATGAGGGAGAGTTTGTGAAGCTCGGTGTAGCAACACAACCCCAGTGAACACCATCAATTATTACCACAGGCCCATATATAAATCCGCAGGGGACACTCACCAAACCGGCCAGCACACTCACTGTCCCGATAACCACAGCCGCCGTTCTCTCGGTGCAATATCTTGTTTTCAGCTTCTCACAGCAAATAGCCACAAATCGATCGACCGTGAAAGCGACAGTCAGCCAGACTGAGGCCGCCGTGCTCGCAAAAATCAACCATTCACCGAGGCTGCACACAGGAGTGATGAACAGGAATGATCGGAGAAAATAAATCTGAGCAGTCCACCTCAGCAGCGGATCGGAGATAACGACCAGGAGATCGGCCGCTGCCATTCCCACCAGGTAGCGAGTGACACATTTGGCGAGACCGCACTTTCCCCGGGACAGGATCACAATCGCCACCAAGTTCGCTGGAAGAGAGACAGGGAACAGCAAGTTGAGAAATTACAGAGCAGAAGCTAATGCGGCAGTTTGAGGGGATCCTGTGATATTTCCACTTTATTGTTACATTTAGCGGCGGGAGCGTCGAGAGAGGGCGCAGAGCTGGCCGGGACAGAGAAGGAGTTTACACAGTAAAATAAAGTCAATATGGTCTGAATACGGTTCCCTCACTGATTTCCTCAATGTGAAATGACAGCGGAGAGCTAAAACTGGGTAACTACCTCCTCAGGGCCAATACTTGATGGAACAATTTCTATCGGTACCTTCTGCGTCTCGTCTGGATGAAATGAATAAATCCGGACGCTGATGGCGGGATTCTTCCATTAGACAATCAACAACTTCCATGGAGATCCCTGTAAGCGACAGAACAGCCGAAAGACGGAACAAAAACAGGAAATGCTGGAAACACTCATCCAGACAAAACAAAATATGTGGAAATTAGTTAAAGTATCTCTCTTTCAGAACTGTTCTCCGAGAGACCCCTGACACAAGTGTTAACCGGTTTCTCTTCCCATACCAGCTGCTTGGGGCTCAGTGTTTCCAGCATTCTCCGAGTTTGTTTCCTATTTCAACATTTGCCAACTCACTGACTTTACAACAGAACATTGACTGATTCCAACAAATACAGCGCAGCCTGACGCAACCTCACAGGCAGACATGACGCCTCCCACTGAACCCATCAAGGGAGGAGGGGAGAGGAATTCAAACTCGGTGTCGTAGTCAGATGTCCGGAACAATGTCAGGTGTAGATACGATACAATACATTTCACAGTATTGATGGCTATGAAGCACCACCTCGGTTGTGTTAATTCACTCAGCATCAAATTCATTGTGTTGTCCATCATCTGCTTTATATTCCGTCATATCGCACACAGTTATTAAAATCCACAACTGTTTCGTGTTACAACACATTTCCTGCAGTGTTACTGCAGTCGATGGTTTGATTGTTGCTCCTAAGTAGACAATCACTCACATTCAAATACAGACGATCAATTGGCATGAGCTCCGCGGGCTGTATAAACACAATATCTGCAAGTGAAGTGCAGCTTCGACAAGACCAAAAGCAGAGAGGCGAACATCTCATTATTAATCACAACCCGCTGGAAGAACGCTGCCTGACCCGCTCAGTCCCACAGAAAGTGGCTGATTCGCTGAATTCCTGCAGCGGTTTGTTTTCAGATAGACATCCCAGCATCTCTAGTCCCGGTGTTTCCACTCCATTCCCGAAATGCGGAATACCGGCACTGGAATGTGAGAGTTTAAACCAGCGGCAGAATCAATCACATCATCCGAATTAAACTCCAACATCCACCCACGGCAGCTGACACCGCGGCTTACCGGGGATCCCAAAGGCTGAAATAAAAGGATAGTAAACGCCTTCTATCCGCCAGATGACGGGATACACCATTTCAGTGAGAATCTGTGATTTCTGTTGCTCCTGTATTCACAGCTCCGGCAGACAGCTGATGCATTCCAAGCGGCCCTGATTTATACAGAGGATCGGTCTCCAGAGATACAGTTATACACCTCACTAACTTTCTTAGTTCCAGTTACTTTAATTCTATTGTAAATATTGGGGCGATTGGAGACAAATAAATCAAAATTCTTTAGCGTTACCTCAACAGTGTCTCTGGTGGAAATGGGCCGGTAGATTTACTTTCAAAGACTGAGCTTTGTCACGAAGCAGCTACACTTACAGATTTCATCTTTTTGCTGGCTTTAATTATTCATCTCTGAAGGGAGACCTGCGACGCTGGCCGATCCCTACCTCTGTCCCTGCAGTTTCCCATTTTGTACCGTCCTTCAGTCCTTCAGCTTCTTCCTGGACACACACACACACACACACACACACTCACACACACACTCACACACACACACAGAAACTATTGCACAAATGTATTTCTATGTTATAGTGACTGCCCTGTTAAACATAATCTGTATTATAAGTAACCATAAATTGCATATTTAGACAGAGACATAACGTAAAAATTTTTACTTCTCATGTAGATGAAGGATATAAGTAATGAAGTCAATACAATTCGAAATACACAAACACAGATTTGAACAAAGATACAATAGAGAGACCCAGATCAGGATGGAAACGGTAAAATGAGCACGTTGCTAGTGTACAAACACGAGAAAATCTGAAGATGTTGGAAATCCGGGGCAACACAAGGAACACTGCTGAGTTCCTCCAGCATTTTGTGTGTCATGTCGCTGATGTAACAGTCTTTAATGGGCATCGTAAATCTATCAAAGGTCCAACGAAATCGAGAATAAATATTTCAGTCTGTAAAGGAATGGGCAGAATGTTAAATAATATAAAAAATACTGAAAATTGGCAGACGAATGTGTGCATTGCGGCTGGAAATGAACGAGAGAAAGACAGTCATGAGGTAAATTGTTGGAAGAGAGAGAGAGGGGGAGAGAGGAGAAAGAGGACAGAGGAAAGAAAGAGAGAGAGAGAGAGAGAGAGAGAGAGAGAGAGAGAGAGAGAGACGATAGGCAAACTGACAAATAGATAGGTCAAGCAGGCAGAAAGGCAGCCAGAAACAGTTGCATAGATTGCAGGATTGTGGTGTTCCTCCTGTATCTCCTAGTCTCTTGTACAGTGTGAGAGTGTGGGGTTCATTCTGTACCTGTCAGTCTGTGATACAGTGTGAGAGTGTGGAGTTCATTCTGTACTTGTCAGTCGATGATACAGTGTGATACTGCACAGCTCCGAAAAAAAAAACTGCAGAGCGTTGTTTATCTAGTCAGCTCCATCTTGGGTAGGGGCCTACAAAGTATCAAGGACATTTTTAGGTAGCAGCGTCTCGGAAAGGCAACGTCCATTACTGAGGACCTCCAGCACGCAGGGCATGCCCCTTTCTTGCTGTTACCATCAGGTAGGAGGTACAGAAGCCTGAAGTCACACACTCAGCGATTCAGGAACAGCTTCTTCTCCTCTGCCATTCGATTCCTAAATGGACGTTGAATCTTTGGACAGCATTTCACTTTCTTTTAATATACGGTATTTCTGAATTTGCATTTTTAAAAAAATCTATTGAATATACTTATACTGTAATTGATTTACTTTTGTATTAATATCATTTTAAATATTCTTTATTATTATTATTACTTCTCTGTTATGCATTGCATTGAACTGCAGCTACTAATTTAACAAATCCTACGTCGCATGCCGGTGACAATAACCCCGACACTGATTCTGATTCTAAGAGTGTTGGGTTCATTCTGTACCTGTCACTGGTGAGGTAAATTTTATTGAGAGAGTGGAAAACGTGTTGTTTCTGAACCTTTGAATAAGGAAAATTTAAAATCTGGATTGGTTTCAGGACGGTTGACCTTGCTGAAGGAACAATAGTTTAGTAGCAAGGTGCCTATTAGTTTGTCACAGTTTGTTTTGGAATTTAGAAATAAACAGCGTGCGGTCCGAGTACCACCTTAGGTACATCACTGCTCCGTAGGCGTGCTAGTTTCCATGAGAGAACGTGATTGCCCAGGGTTCCTTAGTGACGCATGGGGGAGTCAGTGCACTGGAGAACTTTACCTTGCCAAGTTGAACGTACTCTTCGAAGAGCTTAATTGCATCCCCCCTGAGGCCATCTGAGGGTGCGATGTCCAATGTGTCTTTGACTGGACATCTTTCGCCCTTTGCCTCTTGGAACGCCCTTCGTACCAGAATAGATCCCTTCTGCTCAGCAGGAGTTACCAGGCCAACTGGGTCATATTGCCCTGATACTTGGCTGAGCAGTTCTCTTCTTGTCAGGGGGTTTGACGTCTGGTCTCTGACTTGCTCCTGTAGAAGGTCTTGGCCAAGTCTCATTGTTTGCTTTCTCTTCGAGAAGTTGATTGAAATCATGACATGGTGTTTGTCCTCCTTTACTATGTAGCCCAGGCCAAGTGCCTTGTTGTCATCATCGTGCATTTGGTTTGGCAAGACCATGGCTTCTGCCTTGAACTTCTCCAGCTTGTCTTTGCACTCTTTCCTCCCACTTTGCCCAGAAAAGATCCAAGGCTTGAGCTTGAAACCTCCGGCCTTTAGAGTCTGCTCCACATTCGCTGTGATGGATTTCAGCTGGTCAAGGTTGTTGTGGGGTGTGACAATGTCATGAACGTAGCTGTCGTGCTGGAGCATCTGCCGCTCCTCTTTGAGGTGGGTGAAAGGAGGGAGGTTAGCAGTTTCGCGCATTGCTAACTGTGCAATGCACCCTGTTGATTTATCTCCGATGTTCACTCTTGTGATTGCATATTCCCCCAGCTCCTCGTCCTCGGAGTCTCGCCAGAGGAACCTGTGCAGGTGCACTTCTCGATCTTCCAACCAAACCGAATTGTACATCCTTTTTATGTCACCAGAGCAGCGTATACTGCACCCCTGAATCTCAGTAGGACAGTGCGAATCTGGTTGAGGATATCTGGACCTTTCATTAGCAGGACGTTGAAGCTCACATTGCTGTTCCACACGAGTCTCACTGGGGTCGTGACAGAGTGCGGATTCGGAGCAACAAGGTGACTCACGTACCAGACTGGCCCGTTCCAGTTGATGACGGTGTATTTGGACAATTTCATTGCAGCCCCACGATCGACCATGTCATGCACGTGAGCAGTGTAGGCAGCTTTCCACTCGGGTTCTTTGGCTAGTTGCTTTTCCGTCCTGAGAAATGTTGCCTCAACTGTTCTTTTATTGTTTGGCAAGGAAGCTGGGTCCTCTAACCAAGAATATCTGGGGTGCCAATGTGCTTCCTTTCTGTGGTGGTTCTCTGTGACATAGGTGAGGCCTCTTCTTACAACTTCAAGTTCCCTCTCCTCAGCAAGAGTCATTCCTTTGCCGCCTGGCTGACAGTTTCCGCAAAGACAACCCCCGCATTTTGGCTCGCATGCTGCGCCAATACTATCCCACTTCCACCACTCTCGGAAGACCAGGTTAGTGCCTGACCTACCTGACTCCTGGAGATTGATGTCATCCTGTTTGTTTGGCGGAAGTTGCTCTGGGACTCTGCCGGTGAGCTCCTCCTACATCACAGCGCCGCTCTCATTGACCTTGCAAAATGTATCTTGTACATGTGAGCAAACACAGACAGCTCCTCAAAGAGACCAGGGTGTGCTCCTCCGAACATCTTCCCCAGTGGTCCGTCCCACAGCACGAGGTCTCCAACAGCTCTGCTTCTCTGAGGCGCTGGCTGACCTTCTCTTTGACTTATGAGTAAACTTATTCCTCTGGGTCTCACAAGTTCGTCAAACTGCATGTCTGGGAAGAATTTCTGCAGTTGCTTCGGTGTCACATATTTGTAGACATTTTCAATGCTGCCTAGTCCATAACAAACCAATTGGTGTGATTTGAGAGTGCCCTTGGGAGTGTTCACTCTGATTTTTAGAAGGTACCGCTTTGTCTCCACTTGAACCTTCATCCCCCCGACTCCATGGACAACGAGAGCGATTTCCTCACTTCTGAGGTTCAGTCTGCTTGCAGCCTTGTGGGTTATATAATTGGTGTCTGAAGCCAAGTCAATTAACGTCCCCATTTTTTGTCCAGGATTAGCTGTGACCAGAAGAAGCATCATAATCACTGGCAGCTTTTACAATCCACTTGCCATCAGAAGGCCCGATTTATCTTTCACAGTGCTGAAGGCTCTGGCTGCAGCGTTTGAAAATACATCGCGACATTGTTTGGACAATTCTGGTGAAAGTTTGCTGAAGAACTCCTCTTGATCCTCTGTATATTTCTTCCTGCCTTTATCGTCTTCTGGACCAAATCTGCTCTTTTTGTGACCTGCGCTGCTTTTCTTTATTTCGGCATTGGGGCACAGATAGTAGTGATGCTCAGGAGTGTCCCATCCTTGCAGTCTTAGTTTTTACACAGATAAGCTGGTTTGCAGTATGAACTGTCATCATGAACCTCGAGACGCTTCTTGCATGCCCCCAACTTTCTTACTGCGGCCTTTTTCTCTGGTAGCTTTAGCGCTCGAAACTGTTTGCAAAAGTAGAGCTTCCTTTTGTGCTTTCCATCACCGCAGACGACAAACCCTGCATGGTCGTCGCCTGACTTGGGGGACTTGGTTCTGGCATGTCTTGGCTCAGCCCTGGTTTCTCTTCTACTTGGCTCTTCATCCCTCAGTTGCTCGAGCTGCTCATATATGTTCTCTCGCCCTTTGAGGAATTCCAAAAGACTGTCAAACCGATTATCTGGTGCCACAGCATTTTTCGAGTCAGTGACATAGACTAGCCATTCCTTTTTGAGTTTCTGGAAGTTTACTTTCAATTCATTTTGTCACCAGCGGGTTTTTGACAGCACCCGTGTCTCCAACGTCACTCAAGTCTTGAAGTGCCTTCTCCACAGCTTGAAATAATTCCACCATTTTCAGTGACTGATGATTTCTGACAGCTGGCATTTACTGTAACTCTTCCACTATTTCAATAGCAATGCACGTTTGATTTCCATAGCGGTTTTCGAGAACACGGAAGATGTCATCTGCGGTGTTATAAGTAGTAAGGCGAAGGTCTTGTCTGATTTTGTCGTCAAGACTGTCCAGTAGTTGAACCTTTTTTCACCTCCAATGAACCGGTCGGCTCTCCCTGCTTCTGGAGTACCTTCCAGTCCTTTCTCCACCTGTGAAAATCACGTTTTCTGCCAGTAAACTTGGGAAGGGCTGTCGGTTTCAATCTGATGGCTGGCGTGGGAAAATTAGAGGAAAAGTCCACGCCGTCGTTGTTAGTCTTTCATCATCCACCTTTCTCCCTGCCTGCATGAAGTGGGCCTTCTTGGAAACCAACTTGGTGATCTGCAGCTCGAGCCCCTTTAGGTGATTCTGAAGGTCCTTCTGATCCCCTGGCGGGATCCATCGTTTCTACGGTCCATGCACCTCCTTCGCTGTCCTTACCAGTCCTTGCGGGTGGTTAAGCATGAACTCACACGCTTCCTGGTTGCCATCGTGTTGTACAGCAGCGACGTCTTCACACTCATCCTCTGCTGTTTGTAGTGCTGTGAACAACTCAACATTTCCAAAGTTGGTCCAAAGTGTCACCTGGATTAGGCTTCTTCTTCCGACCTTCTTTAGTTTCAACTCACACTCGTTTGCCGTCTTTGCCAGGTCGGCTTTTTGCTGTTCAGTTAACACAGCTACTTCCTCTGCGCTCAGCTCTGCCTCCAGTTCTGCAGTGAATCCGGCCTCCGCATCATCACTGGCTTCCATGACTTTCTCAGCTTCTGTTGTGAGTTTATTGAAACTGACTCTGAGCTCCTCTTCAGACACGTCTTCATAGGTGCTGGTAATACTGTTGACCAGACGCGAAAATAATCTTTTTGCTATCGTTCGCTCTACCTTGAGTTGCTCAACTGATTTACCAATAGCTTGATCAGTCATGTTCATTTCCTCTGCAGGCTGTTCACAGGTAAGAAGGTAAGTAGAACTTTTTCATCAACACACATCAAAGTTGCTGGTGAACGCAGCAGGCCAGGCAGCATCTCTAGGAAGAGGTGCAGTCGACGTTTCAGGCCGAGAACCTTCGTCAGGACTAACTGAAGGAAGAGTGAGTAAGAGATTTGGAAGTGGGAGGGGGAGGGGGAGATCCAAAATGATAGGAGAAGACAGGAGGGGGAGGGATGGAGCCAAGAGCTGGACAGGTGATTGGCAAAAGGGATATGAGAGGATAATGGGACAGGAGGCCCAGGGAGAAGGGAAAGGGGGTGGGGACCCGGAGGATGGGCAAGGGGTATAGTCAGAGGGACAGAGGGAGAAAAAGGACAGTGAAAGAAAGAATGTGTGTATATAAATAAATAACGGATGGGGTACGAGGGGGAGGTATATATACAAGGCCACATCGGGAGCACCGGACACAGTATACAACCCCAACCGACTCACAGGTGAAGTGTCGCCTCACCTGGAACGACTGTCTGGGGCCCTGAATGGTGGTAAGGGAGGAAGTGTAAGGGCATGTGTAGCACTTGTTCCGCTTACAAGGATAAGTGCCAGGTGGGAGATAAGTGGGGAGGGATGTGGTGGTGGTGGGGGGGGGTGGGGACGATGAATGGACAAGGGAATCGCGTAGCGAGCGATCCCTGTGGAAAACAGAGAGAGGAGGGAAGGGAAAGATGTGCTTAGTGGTGGGATCCCGTTGGAGGTGGCGGAAGTTACAGAGAATAATATGTTGGACCCGGAGGCTGGTGGGGTGGTAGGTGAGGACCAGGGGAACCCTATTCCTAGTGGTGTGGCGGAAGGATGGAGTGAGAGCAGATGTGCGTGAAATGGGGGAGACGCGTTTGAGAGCAGAGTTGATAGTGGAGGAAGGGAAGTCCCTTTCTTTAAAAAAGGAGGACATCTCCCTCGTCCTGGAATGAAAAGCCTCATTCTGAGAGCAGATTCGGCGGAGACGGAGGAATTGCGAGAAGGGGATGGCGTTTTTGCAAGCGACAGGGTGAGAAGAGGAATAGTCCAGATAGCTGTGAGAGTCAGTAGGCTTATAGTAGACATCAGTGGATAAGCTGTCTCCAGAGACAGAGACAGAAAGATCCAGAAAGGGGAGGGAGGTGTCGGAAATATTGGATAAGCTGTCTCACAACTTTGTAATGATGCTTTGATGTCGTTTTATCTCATCTTGATTTTCTTCCTTTTTCAGGATTCCAAGTTATTGCTCCTGCTGTTCCAGCTCAAAGCTCCCAGAATTTTGTTTCCTGGTCCTCCAGTTTCCCGGTCAACCAGTTTTTCACTATCAACCAGTTTTTTTTCAGTGTCAAGTCGTATTTCTTTTGTTCTTTGAACATGTGCAGCTTCCCCACTTGAAAGGGATTGAATGCGTCTACCCGAAGGCTCTTAACTAGATTCCACTCAATGACAAAACAACTTTTGCTTTTTCCTGCTTTTATTTTTTTATATGCGACCCCTCCCGAATGTTCCCGAGCTCTTCCACCTCGCGCCATTTCCCAGAAGCGCCCGCGCGCGATGATCCCCGTGACGTGAGGCTCACGCTAATGTAAAACACAGAGACAGCAGAGCGCTTTTTCATCAAACAGTCTCTGAAGTTATTTAACGTTCCCGCAGATTCCAGCGCCGCTCCTGGACTGACACTGTGATGCTGCCGGCTCCCCCGTCTACCAGTGGATTCTTGTATCACTTTAAAATTTTATTTTCTTTTGCCTCTCGGTCCCGATACTTTCTGGAAACCCTAGTTTGACTTGACAGTGTTTGCGTATTTGGAACTGTATTGACTTCATTACTTACATCGTTCATATACATGAGAAGTACACATCTTTACGTTGTGTCTCTGTCTAAATATGCAATATGCAATTTATAGTAACTAATAACAAATAGTATGCACAACAGGACAGTCACTATAACATAGAAATACATTTGTGTAATTGTTTCTGTGTGTGTGTGTGTGTGTGTGTGTGTGTGTGCGTGTGTGTGTGTGTGTGTGTGTGTGTGTGCGTGCGTGCGTGCGTGTGTGTGTGTGTGTGTGTGTGTGTGTGTGTCTGTCACCAGGAAGAAGCAGAAGGACTGAAGGACAGTTCAAAATGGTAGGGACCGTTCACTGTTGCTGGTTTCCGTTCAGAGATGAATAATTCGCCAACAAAAAGATGAAATCTGTAAGTGTAGCTGCTTCGTGACGAAACTCAGTCTTTGAAAGTAAATCTACTGGTCTATTTGCACCAGAGTCGCTGCTGAGGTAATGACAAAGAATTTTGTTGTATTTCTCTCCGATCGCCCCAGTATTCACAATCGAGACAATGGTATTGAATTAAAGTGTTTGTTCAAGCAACTGTAACGAAGAAAGTTAGTGAGGTGTATAACCGTATCTCTGGAGACAGATCCTCTGTATAACTCAGGGCCGCTTGGAATGCATCAGCTGTCTGCCGGAGCTGTGAATGCAGGAGCATTAGAAATCACAGATTTTCACTGAAATGGTGTATCCAGTCATCTGGCGGATTCGAGAAGTTTACTATCCTTTTATTTCTGTGTTTTTTAATTCCCGGTAAGCCGCAGTATCAGCTGCCGTGGGTGGAGGTTGAAGTTTAATTCCGATGTTGTGTTTGATTCTTCCGCTGGTTTTAACTCTCTCATTCCAGTTCCAGTATTCCGCATTTCAGGAATGGAGAGGAAACACCGGGACTGTAGATGATGGGATTTAGATCTAAAAACAATTTGGCCACTTTCTGCGGGACTGAGCGGGTCAGGCAGCGTTCTTCCGGCGTTTTGTAATTAATAATGAATTTTTCGGCTCTCTGCTTTTGGTCTTGTCTACTGGAGGAATCCAGCCATTAGCATCCGGATGTATTCATTTCATCCAGACCACCCATCTAGTATTAATTCTGAGGAGGTAGTTACCCAGTTTTATCTTTCCGTTGCCACGTCACATTTCGCTCATCAGTAAGGAATCAGTATTCAGATCATATTGACTTTTATTGTGTAAACTTCTTCTCTATTCCCGCCAGCTCTGCGCCCTCACTCGACCATCCCAGCGCTAAATGCAACAATAAAGTGGAAATATTACAGGATCCCCTCAAACTGCCGCATTCGCTTCTGCTCAGTATTTTCTCAACTTGCTGTTCCCTGTCTCTATTCCAGCGAACTTGGTGGCGATTGTGATCCTGTCCCGGGGAAAGTGCGGTCTCGCCAAATGTGTCACTCGCTACCTGGTGGGAATGGCAGTGGCCGATCTCCTGGCCGTTATCTTCGATCCGCTGCTGGGGTGGACTGTAATGATTTATTTTCCCCGATACAGAGAAGATTCACGAGAATGATTCTGGGAATGAGAGGGTTAACATATGAGGAACGTTTGTCCGCTCTTGGACTGTATTCCTTGGAGTTTAAAAGAATGAGGGGAGACCTCATAGAAAGATTTCGAATGTTAAAAGGCATGGACAGAGTGGATGTGGCAAAGTTGTTTCCCATGATGGGGGAGTCTAGTACGAGAGGGCATGACTTCAGGATTGAAGGGCGCCCTTTCAGAACAGAAATACGAAGAATTTTTTTTAGTCAGAGGGTAGTTAATCTGTGGAATTTGTTGCCACGGGCAGCAGTGGAGGCCAAGTCATTGGGCGTATTTAAGGCAGAGATCGATAGGTATCTGAGCAGCCAGGGCATCAAAGGTTATAGTGAGAAGGCGGGGCAGTGGGACTAAATAGGATAAAATGGATCAGCTCATGATAAAATGGCGGAGCAGACTCGATGGGCCGAATGCCCTACTTCTGCTCCTTTGTCTTATGGTCTTATGGTCTTATGATCATTCCTGTTCATCACTCCTGTGTGCAGACTCTGTCTATGGTTGATTTCTGCGAGCACTGCGGCCTCAGTCTGGCTGACTGTCGCTTTCACCGTCGATCGATTTGTGGCTATTTGCTGTGAGAAGCTGAAAACAAGATATTGCACCGAGAGAACGGCGGCTGTGGTTATCGGGACAGTGAGTGTGCTGGCCGGTTTGGTGACTGTCCCCTGGGGCTTTGCATACTGGCCTGGAGAAATAATTGATGGTGTTCCCTGGGATTGTGTTTATACACCAAGCTTCACAAACTCTCCCTCATGGGCGGCAATTGAGATGTTTCACCTAATTTTAACCCCTTGTGTCCCATTCTTTCTGATGTTGCTGTTCAATATCCTGACTGTCAGGCGGATTCTAGCGGCCAGTCGAGCCCGCAGGGGGCTCCGGGGACAAAAGAGTGGAGAGAATGACAGGGACCGGGAGATGGAGAACCAACACAAATCTATCGTTTTGCTCTTCAGCATAACCGGTTGTTTCATAGTGTTGTGGGCAACATACGTGGCATTTTTTATCTATAGACGGATTTCAAGGAGTTCTGTTTATTCTGTCACGGATCCCCGTTACATCAGACAGCAGGCAGCGGAAATGCTGCAGGTTCTCAGTTCCTGCACCAACACGTGTATTTACGTCCTGACCCAGAGCAAATTCCGAGAGGAACTGAAGAATGTGGTGAAATACCCAATGAATCGGATTCTGAAACGCATGAAACGTTAGAAATACTAAACAACACACACAAAATCAGATCCTGATGAAGGGTCTCGCCACGATACGTCGACTGTTTACTCTTTCCCTCACACGAAATGCTGGTGGAACTCAGCAGGACAGGCAGCATTGATGGGAAAAATAAAAACATAAACTGCCGACGTTTTGAGCCGAGACGCTTCATCAGATTCCTGTTAACTGTTTACTCTTTTCCCGTTTTGTGTGTGTTGCCTTAGAGTTACAAAACAGCTGTTTACAGCTGATCCCGACGGCATCACTGGCCTCACCATCCCAGACAAATCTCCTTTACGCCTCACGTCCCGCCCTGTTAAATTGAAGCTTGAGGCGAACTTATTTCCCCCGCTTCCAGATTCTGACAAAACCGCCTGAACTTGTGGTATATTTTCGTCTCTATCAACCACTCCCGCTCCAGTCAGAACCCGTCCTTTCCTTCACCCTCTTTTTTTCTCCTCCTTCTCTACCTGTAGGTTTTGCTTCTCACTGCCAACTTGAACTATCTTCCTGTGAGAGAATGCTCCTGTTCTACAATTGAAGACAAAGTTCCGCTACCCTCACTTGTCGCTGTGTGAGAGATAGAGAGATGGAGGAAGCGAGCGCCAGGGCTGAGGGCGCGAAGGAGAGAGCGAATGAGACATCGCGAGGAAAGGGCGCGCGGGAGAGCACGTGAGGGAGAGGGCGCGAGGGAGAGGGTGCCATGGAGATGACGCAAGAGTGAGCACCGTGAAGTAGAGGGCGGGAGGGAGAGGGAGCGGGAGGGAGAGCGACAGAAGGAGACACCGCGAGGGGGAGAGCACGAGGGAGTTGGCGTGACGGAGAGGGCGCGAAGGACAGGACACGAGGAAGATGCCGCGAGAGTGAGCGCGAGGCAATGAGCAAGTGGGAGAGAGAGAGAAAATGGAATGAGAGAGACAGAGAGATAATGAAGCGACTAAGACACCGTGAGGGAGACGGAGAGAGAGAGGGAGAGAGAGAGGGAGAGAGAGAGGAGAGAGAGGGGGGTCAGAGAGGGAAAGAGGGAAAGGGAGAGACAGAGAGAGGGAGAGGGAGGGACGAAGAGAGAGAGAGAGAGAGAGAAAATGGAATGAGAGAGACAGAGAGATAATGAAGCGACTAAGACACCGTGAGGGAGACGGAGAGAGAGAGGGAGAGAGAGAGGGAGAGAGAGAGGAGAGAGAGGGGGGTCAGAGAGAGAAAGAGGGAAAGGGAGAGACAGAGAGAGGGAGAGGGAGGGACGAAGAGAGAGAGAGAGAGAGAGAAAATGGAATGAGAGAGACAGAGAGATAATGAAGCGACTAAGACACCGTGAGGGAGACGGAGAGAGAGAGGGAGAGAGAGAGGAGAGAGAGGGGGGTCAGAGAGGGAAAGAGGGAAAGGGAGAGACAGAGAGAGGGAGAGGGAGGGACGAAGAGAGAGAGAGAGAGAGAGAAAATGGAATGAGAGAGACAGAGAGATAATGAAGCGACTAAGACACCGTGAGGGAGACGGAGAGAGAGAGGGAGAGAGAGAGGGAGAGATAGGGGAGAGAGAGGGGGTCAGAGAGAGAAAGAGGGAAAGGGAGAGACAGAGAGAGGGAGAGGGAGGGACGAAGAGAGAGAGAGAGGGAGAGAGAGGGAGAGAGAGGGGGGTCAGAGAGAGAAAGAGCGAAAGGGAGAGACAGAGAGAGGGAGAGGGAGGGACGAAGAGAGAGAGAGAGGGAGAGAGAGGGAGAGATAGGGGGGTCAGAGAGAGAAAGAGGGAAAGGGAGAGACAGAGAGATAATGAAGCGACTAAGACACCGTGAGGGAGACGGAGAGAGAGAGACAGAGAGAGGGAGAGATAGGGGAGAGAGAGGGGGGTCAGAGAGAGAAAGAGGGAAAGGGAGAGACAGAGAGATAATGAAGCGACTAAGACACCGTGAGGGAGACGGAGAGAGAGAGGGAGAGAGAGAGGGAGAGATAGGGGAGAGGGGGGTCAGAGAGAGAAAGAGGGAAAGGGAGAGACAGAGAGAGGGAGAGGGAGGGACGAAGAGAGAGAGAGAGAGAGGGACATGGGGATGGGAAGGGGGAGGTGGAGGGGGAGTAGGAGAGGGAGAGGGAGAGAGATGGATAGATAGAAAAGAGGCTGTGTGATATTGTCGGATCTGTGGTTCCACTCTTTCACAGAGATCGGCTTGTTTAGTGGATGAAAGGTATTATTTTGAATTGTGTATAGCTACTACTGTAGACATTAGTTTTTTTGTTTGTATTAAAATCGTACGAGTTCTGACAAATTGTCTGGTTTCAATGCGTGTGCACTGTCTTTTGTTTGCGAATGCACAAGTAAATTGCCTGAGCTGCATCAAAGAAGAATACAATGAATGAATTTTCAAACAACGTTCATTACAAACATGCAATTAGAAAGCACATAAATACCCGGGGATGGAAAAAGTATGAATCACCTGTAGCAAACACATTAGACTGTAAGACCATAAGACAAAGGAGCGGAAGTCGGGCATTCGGCCCATCGCGTCTACTCCGCCATTTTATCATGAGCTGATATATTCTTCCATTTAGTCCCACTCCCTCACCTTCTCACCATAACCTTTGATGCCCTGGATACGCAGATACCTATCAATCTCTGCCTTAAATACACCTAATGACTTGGCCTCCACTACCGCCCGTGGAAACAAATTCCATAGATTCACCACCTTCTGGGCCATATCAATGACAGTTATGTCCTTCCAACAGTGAGCCCGAGTTCACAGTGAGGGGCTGAACTATATATTTACCTTTCCTGTGACCGTTCAGACGAAATATTGACTTACTATTAGACCGGTAAGATATGAATGAATGAAAAAGGAGCTAGTGCTTCCCAACATATCTGTCAAAATAACTCCTCTCGGGTTTTGATTATAACCGAAGTCTCGATGTAATCAGGCATCATCCCTGACGAAGATGATAGAGTTTATCATCGAAACGTTGGTTGTAATTGAAACCTGCAACCGGTTGGAAGCCCAATATGAATGAACATTGTGATAGTAATCCTCTTGTGTGAATTTGCTATCCTTGGAGCAGAGCAATGTGCGAGTGATGTTTGAGACTTTAAAAAGTTGTGAAGGTCTTAGGTGGGTGAATAATATGAAACTTTTCCATTTAAATCTGGAGGTTTCACGTCCATGCAGAAGTGAGGGGCTGCAGGCGGAGATTCTAAACGAGGCCAGGGGATACACAAGAAATGATGGAGTGTGAAGAAACACAGAGGGGAAAGGGGACCCTGGAGAGCATGAGGACAGATCTCCAAAGATAGGTGCTTAGTTCGGTCGGTGAGTTAATAGACAGATAGAGACTTGCCTTTGGTGGGTCGGGGTACTGAACGCCAGAGCAGGTGGCTCTGCTGGAAACATAGAAGCATACAGTTCTGGTCATTACACCCAGGGACATACAGACACAGCGACATTAAAATTAGGAGAAGGAGTCCCCACTCTACTCTGTAAGTGCACTCCTCCATTTAATATTAGACAAGATTTCATGAGAACCCCAACTCCATATCCCGATAGACACACGGTCAACGTTTACCCCCTTTGTTTGTCAAGTATCCACCACCCGCTGTCAGAAAAATATTCAAATCTATGCTCCCATCTCCCTGAAGGGCAAACAATTGCGAAGACTGAGGACTGATTAAGAAATCACCCTGAAAGCACAGACCACGGGCTTAATGACAACATTTATCACACTGTGAGACTAGGCTATATGTTGAAATATTGGCGATATAATCTGCCACCTAAAGATCTGGACCCTTATGATTTACATTTCTCTGCAGCTGTTATACTTTATTTTGCATTTTGTTACTGATTCCACTTGTACTGCCACAATACACTGGATTACTTTTTGACCCAGTATGCTAATACATTAATAGGAGGCGAGATATTCTGTAACATTCGGAGATGTTCTGTAACATCCAAGGGACAATTTTGAGTAAGGAAGTTGTTTAGCCTTAAGGAGGAAGTGATCAGAGCATTATTAGTCTCTAAGTACTCTGGGGGAGAATATCACTGAAAATCAAAAAAAAAAATAAATTGAATTTCAAAAGGCAAAGGTTATGCAGTTGTAGCAAAGTCCTCAGAAAGCAAACTGGAAGAAACTGCTTAATGTTGAGTCAGTTTAGAAACGATGACATCGATTTAATGAGGTAAAGTGGGATGATAAGTGTATTTGGAATAACAGTGGGGTGCTACATTATACCGAGGAGGACATAGCAGATATTCTGAACTCTTATTTTGCTAAAGTGTTCACCCCCAAAGATGTTAACAATATGCTAGTAAATGTAGAGATAAAATAAAGTTGTTTAAAGTGACTCAGAGAACTAAGAAAGTGAGATCCTGCTTCAGCTGAAAAGGCTGAAAGTTAATACATCTCAGTATCAGGCAGCATATACCCAAGGGTACTTAGAGAAGTCCATGATCAAAAATGCAAACACCCAGCAAGATTTTTTCATAATTCTGTGAATATTGGTGAAATAATTAAGGACTTGAATAGGGCTAACATGTTCCCGGTATATAAGAAGAGTGACAGCATTGATCCTTGCAACTCTTCACCAATACGCTTAACGTGTATTGTGGGTAAAATAAGGAAAACATTAATAAAGAACGAGTTGGAGAAGCATCTGATAAGAACAGGCATGCAGACAGTGGGAATAAAATTATCCTTGTCGGGCTGACTGCCAGTGATTAGTCGTGATCCGCAGAGGTCATTGTTGGGACCACTTCTTTTTAGGCTCTATATAAATAATTCAGATGATGAAATAGATGGATATGTTGCCAAGTTTGCAGATGATGCGAAGATTGCTGGAGGGTAGGCAATGTTCAGAAAGCAGGTAGGATGCAGAAGGACTTTGACAGATTAGGAGAATGGCAGGAAAGTGGCAAATGGAATATAATGTTGGAAGTGCGTGGTCATGCACTTCGTTAGTAGTAATAAATGCGCAGATTATTTTCTAAGCGGAGAGAAAATTAAAAAGAACAGTGATTCAAAGGAACCTGGGAGTCCTTATGCAGAACACCCTGGAGGATAACTTGCAGGTTGAGTTGGTGGTGAGGAAGGTAAATGCTATGTTAGCATTCTTTTAAAGCGGTCTAGCATACAAGAGCAGGGATGTGATGTTGAGGCTATATAAGGCACTGGTGAGGCCTCACCTTCAGTATTGTGTACAGTTTTGTGCTTCTCATCTCAGAAGAGATATCCTGGCATTGGAGAGAGTCCGGAGGAGGTTCATCAGGATATTCTATGAATGAAAGGGTTATTATACGAAGACTATCAGACACTAGACACTAGATACTAGAATACTACAACACAGTACAGGCCCTTTGGCCCTCGATGTTGTGCCGACCCATATATTCCTTAAAAATGTACTTAACCCACACTACCCCGTAACCCTTTATTTTTCTTTCATCCATGTGCCTGTCCAAGAGGCTCTTAAATACTCCTAATGTTTTAGCCTCCACCATCATCCCTGGCAAGTAATTCGATGCACCCAAAACTCTCTGTGTAAAAAACTTACCCCTGATGTCTCCCCTAAACTTCCCTTCCTTAACTTTGTAGATATGCCCTCTGGTGTTTGCTATTCGTGCCCTGGGAAACAGGAACTGGATATCCACCCTATCTATTCCTCTCAACTTTGCATGGCTCTGGATCTATACTCACTGCAATTCGAAAGGATGAGGGAGGATCTTGTTGAAACCATTTGAATATTGAAAGGCCTATATAGAATAGATATAGAGAGGATGGTTTCCATGGTGGGAGAGTCTAGGACAAGAGGACATAGCCTCAGGATCGAGGGGTGTCGATTCAGAAAAGAGAAGTTTAGAAATTTCTTTAGCCAGAGGGTGGTGAGTTTGTGGATTTATTTATTTATGTTTTACCACATCCAGCCGTGGAGGCCAGGTCGATGGGTATACTTGAGGCAGAGATTGATAGGTCCTTGAATGGACATTGCATCAAAGGTTATGGGGAGAAGGCCGATAAATGGGGCTAAGGAGGAGAAAGAGTGATCAGCCATGATTAAATAGTTGAGCAGACCCAATGCGCCAAATTCCCGAATTCCGCTCTTATGTCTGATGGTCTTATGGTCTTTTGTAAGCAGAAAGGCAGCATGGGTTCAGAAAGGGTAAATTACATTTTACTAATATGTTGCATGTCTACGAATAGGCAATTAAAATTTATAATAAAAGTAGAGAGGTCTATATCATTTTCTTGGACTTTCAGAAGGTTTTTGACAAGGTGCCTCACAAATTGCAGGATGTAGAGATTAAGATTATGTTATGTGAATGCATGGGGAATTGGCTAAAAAAAAAAAAAGAGTGATTGTGAGAGGATCATTTTCACACCTGGCAAATATTAAAAGTGGGATTCCACAAGATTCAGTTTTGGGGGCGTTGCTGGTTTTAATTTACATTAATGATTTGGATAAGCGCAGAACCAATAAACTATTTAAGTTTGCAGATGATACAAAATTGGAGAATTAGAGAGATGGGCTGATAATTTTCAGCCAGCAAAATACATACAGTCGGATCCAAACAAAATACTGATGTGGGCAGATAAACGGCAGCTGAAATTCAATGTAGGTAAATATAAAATATTAATTATGGCAGGTAGAAATATTAGACATAAATGTACAATGGGGACTTGAGTAAAAAAGTGCATTGCATGAGAAGGATTTGGATTTACTGGTAGACATCACTATCAACATCTAGACAATGCACTGAAACATTGCACAATGTTTGACTATATAATGCGCTCAGACTAGTTCATGTCTAGAGGTGTTGTCTATAAGCTTCATAATGCACTTGTGAGGCCACATCTTAAGTATTATGTACAATTTTGATCTCCATATTTTGTGAGGGATGTGAAGGCACTGGAAAGAGTTTACAGAAAGGCGACTAGACTGATTGCAGGACAGCAGGGTATTTGGCCTAACTTGACAGAGAATTGGAAGAGATATGATAGAAGTGTTCAGAATCATTAAGGGTAGAGGTACGGTGGATGCCAGCTGCTACTTCAAAATTTATACATCAACAAGGAAACGGAGCCACACGTGGAGACTCATTAAAGGGAGATTTCAGACTAACATCAGGAAGCAAATCTTTACAGAGTGATTTGGCAGGTACCAAATGATCCCCACACTCTCACACTGTTCCAGAGGCTGACAGGTACAGAGTGCACGAATCCTTATTGAGATCACTTTGAATTTATTTTATTGTGTAAACTCTCTGTACACCAGCTCTGCGTCCACTCTCACCCCTTTCACCGCTAAATACAACAATATTGGGGGCATGGCAGTGCTGATCAGAGATGGTGTCAAGGCTGCAGAAAAGGAGGAAGTCATGGAGGGGTTGTCTACAGAGTCTCTGTGGGTGGAAGTTAGGAATAGGAAGGGGTCAATAACCTTACTGGGCGTTTTTAATAGACCACCCAGTGGTACCAGGGTCATCGAGGAGCAGATAGGGAGACAGATTCTGGGAAGGAGTAATAATAACAGGGTCATTGTTGTGGGAGATTTAATTTCCAAATATTGATGAACGTCTCCCTAGAGTGAGGGGTTTAGATGAGGTGAAGTTTGTTAGTTGTGTTCAGGAATGTATCTTGACACAATATATAGATACGCGTGCAAGAGCTGTACTTGATCTGGTATTGGGAAATGAACCTGGTCTCTCAGTTGGAGAGCATTTTGGAGATAGTGATCACAATTCTATCTATTTTACTGGAGCATTGGAGAGGGATAGAACAGAAAACTAGGGAAATGTTTAACTGGAGTAAGAGGAAATGTGAGGCTATCAGGCAGGAACTTGGAAGCATTAATTGGAAATAAATGCTTTTCAGGAAAACGTACGGAAGAAATGTGGCAAACGTTCAGGGGATATTTGCGAGTGGTTCTGCGCAGGTACGTGCCAATGAGACAGGGAAAGGATGGTAGGATACAGGAACCATGGTGTACAAATGCTGCTGTAAATTTAGTCAAGAAGAAAAGATGAGCATACGAAATGTTCAAAAAGCTCGGTAATGACAGAGATCGAAAATATTATAAGGCTATCATGAAGGAGCTTCAGAATGAAATTAGGAGACCCAGAAGGGGCCATGAGAAGGAATTAGCGGACAGGATGAAGGAAAACTCAAAGGCATTTTATAAGTATCTGAAGAGCAAGAGGATACGACGTGAGAGAATAGGACCCAAGTGTGACAGTGCAGACGTGTGTATGGAACCGGAGGAGATAGCAGAGGTACTTAATGAATACTTTGCTTCAGTATTCGCTACGGAAAAGCATCTTGGCGATTGTAGGGGTGACGCAGCGGACTGAAAAGCCTGAGCGTGTAGATATTAAGGAAGAGGATAGGCAGGAACTTTTGGAAAGCATCAAGTAGGATAAGTCACCTGGACCGGACGGGATGTACCCCAGGCTACTGTCGGAAGCGAGGGAGGAGTTGCTGAACCTACGGCAATGATCTTTGCATCACCAATGAGCATGGGAGAGGTACGGGAGGATTGGAGAGCTGCGAATACAGTAATCCCTTATTTAAGAAAGGGTGTAGAGACAGCCCAGAAAATTAGGGACCAGTGAGGGCTCCTTCAGTGGTTGGTAGGTTGATGGAGAAGCTCTTGAGAGGCAGGATTTATGAACATTTGGAGAGGCATTATGTGATTAGGAATAGTAAGCATGGCTTTGTCAAAGGCAGTTCGTGCCTTACCATCCTGATTGAATTTTTTGAGGATTGATTCCTCTAATTTTTAGTAGTCAATGTGTGCAAAAATCTTATGTTGTGCATTTTCTTCTTGGGGAAAAGTATATGCCAACATGGCACAGTTTATGGAGGTTTACATAATATTTGACATAAAACTGCACAGAATAACAACAATATAACATACATATTTAAGTTACTCAGTTTTTTTTTTCTTTTCCTGTCTTTGGCATTTACCTATTCTTTGTAAACTCTATCTAGACTAATAGAACTTCCATCCAATTGATGGCTTTTGATTCTCATTAACATATCCAAATGACATTCAACTAAATGGTTTCTCAGCTTGCTTTTGAGTTGATTCATTAGGTTAAACCCTCGCTCACAGTCCGCACTGGACTCCTGAAAGGTTCTCCCTATGTCCATCAACTGTACAAGGTCGCAAAACTGTTAATTTTGAAGTACAAATGCCACCATTTGAGTGAAGTTTGAAATCAGTTTGGATATATTTTTTTTCCTTGCACGGAAAGTTTGAAGTAATTAAATTGTCTAACCATTACCGTATTTTCAGCTGGAAAATGAGCTTTCGGTGCAGCAGTTACTACTGTTTTGTTAAGCCATTCAACTTTAAACAATCTTGCAGTTCTTTTGTGCTTCACGCCTTTCGCTTCATTTGAATTCGACATAGTGAATCAATAGTTGTTTCAATAAAAACAAAGTAAGTTACCTATAGGATTTGAAACAGATCTTTGCAAACTTTAAGAGTGAAAAAGACAACAAACTGCACAAATGAAAAAAAAAAGAAACATTAATTAAACGCGCAATAAATTTTGAGAATATGAGAAAAGATGTCCTTGAAAGTAAGTTCATTGGTTGTGAGAAGATTTCAATGATGGAGCAAGTGAAGGCGAGTGAAGCTAACTGCTCTGGCTCAAAAGTAAATGTAAGCAGGCTGTTTTCACTTTCTCAACCGTGGCCTCAGTATCTGTCATCCACCAGGGTTCCTGAAACCTGCCAGCCTTTTCTTTTACACAACAAGGATCGTACAGGTTCTGAACACCCGACATAACACTATTAAAGGACGCCCACTTGTCACAACCTTGCCCATTCTCCATTCTTACCTGCATCTTTGTATCCTGGAACACTGAGCTGTGCATTCTGCCCTTCCCTCAGTCATGATTCTGTTGTTGCTGTGATTGGACCATAAGAAATCGGGGCAAAATTAGGCCATTCAGCCAAATCCAGTCTGCTCCACCATTCCATGATGGCTGATTCTTTTATCCCTCTTCACACCATTCTCTTGCCTGTTCCCCACAATCAGTTGATCCACTGACTAATCAAAACCTATCGACTTTCATGTTATACTGAATGGCTTGGCCTCCGCACCTGTCTGTGTCAATGAATTCTGGGTTCACTGCCAACTTTAGAAGAAATTAATCTTAATTCCTTTTCTAGATGGATATCCCTCTATTCCGCAACTGTGCACTCGACACCTCCACTGTAGGAAACATCCTCTCCATAACGGCTCTATACAAGCGTTTCAATATTCAATAGGTTTCCATGAGATCCACTGAAGTCTTGTGAACTCCACCGAGTAAAGGCCTAGAGCCACTAATCACGCCTCCAAACATTAACATTAAGTTTAATGCAGCACGAGCACTTGAGAATGTTCTGCAGCCGCTCTGGCTTGTTCCTGACCCTGGTATTCAAGAACACACCATCCTGGGATCTCTTTTACAGCCACAGATTGTTGAGTCTTCTCTCAAACTGATCCCCTCCTTCCCTGCTGGCCATCAGAGACACTGTCATTGCTAGCAGCCTGGATGCTACAGGTGTGCCTTGCAAGGTCATTCCCCCATCAGTATTCAAAACATGTACGTGTTCTGAGGGGAGCAGCCACTGGGGACCCTGCATTGTCCGACTCATTCCTTTGTCTCTACTGGTGGTCACAAACCTTATCATTATCCTTCACCTTAGGTGTGACCATCTCACTAAGGGATCTTGTCTCACTGTTCTAGATGAGCCCTGGTCTGTCGATCTCCACCTCCATTTACTTCACACGGTCAGTCAGGAGCTACGGCAGGTGCATGTCCCTCGCGTGAATTTACAGGGAACACTGACCGACTCCCTGATCTGCCATATCCGAGGTAGAGAATGTCACTGGCATTACTGCCATTCTTGCTATTCCAACAGGGAGAGAGATGCTGAAAAAAAAACTCTAAAATTTTATGTCCTAGAGTACACCACCTCACAATCCATTCCTCTGCCCATATTTCCAGCTGGTCTATGTTCCGCAAATCCTTTGGCAATCTTCCTCACTATCGACAACTGCACCATTTTTTGTCACCTATGCTTTTCTCTGATTTGTCACTATAGCCCTTGTTAAATGGGCGAACAAATATCAGCTTATTTGCAGTTCTCAAAGATCCCTGTGAAAGCCCCAGAAATCTGTAATCTTGCCTCTTTCACTCGATAACCTGGAATTAATTGTATCCAGTCCTGGTGAGCTGTCCACCTTCGTGTTCTTTGAGAGTCCCAATGCTCCCAGCAACTTGTCAGCAATGTGAGTAAATATCAGCGTATCATTGCTGATGCTTATTTCCCCCATCATTTTCTGTTTGGTGAATACTGACGTGAAATATTCATTTGGTGATTTGGTCACTTATTCCGGCACCAGACATTCTTTCACTCCTACACCACTGAGTTGTCTACATTCTAGCTTTCTCTGCAGTGATGTACAAGGTCCTCTCTCCAGGCTTGCTCATCAAAATTATTCCCTCTCCCCTATCATCATTCAGCACTGCAAATTATCTCTTTAATTTGCATATTGTTGCATATTAGAACATAGAATAGCACAGCACAGTACAGGCCCTTCGGCCCACAATGTTGTGCCGACCCTCGAACCCTGCCTCCCATATAAGCCCCCACTTTATATCCCTCCATATACCTGTCTAGTAGTTTCTTAAACTTCACTAGCGTATCTTCCGCCACAACTGACTCAGGCAGTACATTCCACGCACCAACCACTCTCTGAGTGAAAAAAAACCTTCCTCTAATATCCCCCTTGAACTTCCCACCCGTTACCTTAAAGCCATGTCCTCTTGTATTGAGCAGTGGTGCCCTGGGGAAGAGGTGCTGGCGATCCACTCTATCTATTCCTCTTATTATCTTGTACACCTCTATCATGTCTCCTCTCATCCTCCTTCTCTCCAAAGAGTAAAGGCCGAGCTCCCTTAATCTCTGATCATAATGCATACTCTCTAAACCAGGCTGAATCCTGGTAAATCTCCTCTGTACCCTTTCCAATACTTCCACATCCTTCCTATATTGAGGCGACCAGAACTGGACACAGTACTCCAAATGTGGCCTATCTAGAGTTTTATAGAGCTGCATCATTACATCGCGACTCTTAAACTCTATCCCTCGACTTATGAAAGCTAACACCTCATAAGCTCTCTTAACTACCCTATCCACCAGTGAGACAACTTTCAGGGATCTGTGGACATGTACCCCGAGATCCCTCTGCTCCTCCACACTGCCAAGTATCCTGCCATTTACTTTGTACTCTGCCTTGGTGTTTGTACTTCCAAAGTGTACCAGCTCACACTACTCTGGGTTGAACTCCATCTGCCACTTCTCCGCCCACTTCTGCATCCTATCAATGTCTCTCTGCAATCTTTGACAATCCTCTACACTATCTACAACACCACCAACCTTTGTGTCGTCTGAAAACTTGCTGACCCGCCCTTCTACCCCCACATCCAGGTCATTAATAAAAATCACGAAAAGTAGAGGTCCCAAAACAGATCCTTGTGGGACGTCACTAGTCACAATCCTCCAATCTGAATGTACTCCCTCCACCACGACCCTCTGCCTTCTGCAGGCATGCCAATTATTAATCCACCTGGCCAAACTTCCCTGGATCCCATGCCTTTTGACTTTCTGAATAAGCCTACCGTGTGGAACCTTGTCAAATGCCTTACAAAAATCCATATAGATCACATCCACTGCACTACCCTCATCTATATGCCTGGTCACCTCCTCAAGGAACTCTATCAGGCTTGTTAGACACGATCAGCCCTTCACAAAGCCATGCTGACTGTCCCTGATCAGACCATGATTGTCTTAATGCCCAGAGATCCTATCTCTAAGAATCTTTTCCAACAGCTTTCCCACCACAGACGTAAGGCTCACTGGTCTATAATTACCCGGACTATCCCTACTACCTTTTTTGAACAAGCGGTCAACATTCGCCTCCCTCCAATCCTCAGGTACCATTCCCGTGGACCACGAGAACAGAAAGATCCTAGCCAGAGGCTCAGCAATCTCTTCCCTCGCCTCGTGGAGCAGCCTGGGGAATATTCCGTCCGGCCCCGGGGACTTATTCGTCCTAATGTATTTTAACAACTCCAACACCTCCTCTCCCTTAATATCAATATTCATCAAATATTCATCTGATATTCATCAAAGGAATTGTCTAATTTCCACTTTCTAAACTTTCCTAATCGTCCGTTTTCTTTTTGACTCCAGTTGCAACATCTCTGATCATACAATGCTCTTCGATCTGGATTCTTGTCTTACCCCCTGACATAAACCATTTGAATTTTGATCCACACAGTTTTCAATAACTCTCACAGGTCAGGTGTGAGTTACAGCTGCTCCTGTTCTCTGCTGCCCCCAACATAATTCTTATTAGCATGCACCACACAAAGTGCTGGAGGAAATCAGCATCTATGGAAAATAGTTAACTGTCAACATTTGTGGCTGAGGCCCTTTTACAAGACTAGATAAAAGTAGATGCGAGGTCAGGATAAGATGATGGTGGAAGGTGAGAATGAAGTACAGGGTGGTAGGTGATCATTAACTTGCTCTTAGTTAAGCAAATTCCCCGAAGCTTGTGTCCTTCTTTGAGGATGTCTGTCATCAAACTGGTTTCCCACTGAAATCCATCAATTGCAAGGGTCATGCCCCAGTGCAAGGTTTGTTAATAGTCCCTGAAGCATCTACCTTTACCATCATCCCTAGCAGTAAACTCCAAACATTCTCTGTGTTTGAAAGTCAACCTCAGACATCCCCACCCCTCTACGTTTTTTTCCAATCACCTTAGAAATATGCATCCTTGTTTTACTGACTTCTACTTTAGGAAACATTCCCTGGATGTCCCCCCATTTGATGCCTCCTATCATTGTGTATACCTCCATCAAGTCACCGCTCATCCTGCTTCATGTGAAAGAGAAAAGCCCTATCTTACTCCGCCTATCCTCACAAGATATTTTCTCTGAAGTTCAATGCTCAAAATAAATTTATTTTCAAAGTAGAAATGATACCATACATATCTTGTTGCGGGCCTGCACAGTAAATACAAAGAAACACAAAGGAATCAATGAAAAACTGCACACACCAAAGACTGGCAAAACACCACTGTAGAAAAGACAACAAAGAGAATACATTTATGTAAGTAAACAAAAAGCAAAGTAAAACGGATGATAAATATGCAGTAACTATCAAGAACATGAGCTGTGAATTCCCTGAAAGCGAGTTCATTGTTGTGCTGAGTGACATTATCCCCTCTGCTTCCGAAGCCTGATCGTTGGGGTTTAATAGCTGTTCTTGAACCTGGTGCTGTGGGTCCTGAGGCTCCTGTAACTCCTTCTTGATGGCAGCATGGAGAAGAGAGCATCGCCTGGATGATGGGGTCCTTGAATGTGGATGCAGCTTTCCTGTGACAGCGTTCCTTGTAGATGTGTTCAGTGGTGAGGAGGGCTTTACCTGTGATGGACTGGCTGCATCCACAGCATTTCAATTGTTATTGCATTCAAGGGCATCGGTGTTTCTAAACCAGACCAGTCAGGCTATTCTCCACTAAATATCTAGAGAACATTATCAAAGTTATAGATCACACGCTAAATCTGCAGAAACTGACATAGTATAGGCTGTACATGCTTGGAAATATTTCCACGATGCCAAAAATTCCGCTCCTCGAGGCCTCGACGCTAAGGCAATCTCAGCCAATGTTGGGGAAATTACAGTGGCACACTACTCTGCTCACACTTTCCAGAACCTGCCTCTATTTGTGCTCCTCTTTCTGCTGCTGGCATTTCAAAAACTCTTTGGAAAATGAAGCACACATCTTTCAAGGTTCTCCTTTGTCAATTCTCTGTTACATGCTGAGAGATGTCCAGTGGGACTGAGAGGATAGACAGTGTCCATTAATTGAAGTAAATTGTCACGGTTGTACAGTTCTTTGTCCTTGAAGTGTTGTGGTTGTTCTAGTGTTTAACGTTTGAGTACAGTTCTGGGTGTGTACAGGACCGTATGCTTAGTGCACAGTGCTGTGAGTTTTATTCTTCTGTGTCGTGGTAGTGAAGGTCGAGATATTGTAAAGCTCACTGTCTCTGTAGACAAATATTGGCTTTTCTTGAGCAGTCACGTATGCAGGGCATGTTTATACCAGAGAGAGACCATTCCGTTCCCTTGCAACACGGGCCAGATGTTGTTAAGATCTCTGTTCTTACAGAATGGTGCCGGCAGTTTAAACATCATATTTAACTGCATGTGGTCTCTGTCTCCCAATGTACTAAATTCCCCCAAAGGACTTACCCATCTAAGTAGTTCGATTGACCCAACAGCACTGCCACTTCAGTATCAACACGCCAGAGAATATCAGCATACCGCCTTTCTCATCACTCTTTCCTTCCAGAGACAAAAGGCGAGCTGGATGGTGTGTTCACTGGCCGTAAGATACTGCTGTTTGTGTACATGGGTGACGGAAGGAAAGAGGCCTCTTTCCTAACTCTATACACTCAATATGTAGGATCTCTTCTCATTTTGTGACAATGACATTGGTAACAGTGTGCACCAGGACCTCTGGCTTTTCACCCTTCCTCTTGGCAATATCCTGCAGGTGCACCTGTACAACCTGGAATCTAGCACCGTGGAGGCAACACACTGTCCTTGTGTCTAGTGCTGCCACAGTATCTCCTGTCTGTCCCCACTAATTACTGAGTCACCTGTCACTACCACACTGCCTGACTTTTCCTTTCCCTGCCACAGGGAAACCACCTGGGTTCCTTCGTCTCGTTTTGAACTGGTACAGGCAAAATGTCCAAAAAGTGTTCGTGGACTCAGGCTGACTGTCTGAAAACCTCGCTTAAAAACTGTCACGCTCTTGACATTGAAGATCACGGAGATCAGGCCCACAGGCCAAGTGTTGCATGGTGTAAATAGAAGGTGACCGCACCGGTTTCCTTCCAGAGTCCAAAGGCGAGCTGGATGGTGAATGCGTTGGCTGTAAGATACTGTTGCTTGTGTACATGGGTGACATCTGTATATGGAATACAGAAAAAGAGTAATAAATTTTAACCATATGGCATATAGAAATATGAGAGCTATAGTCAAGTGGGAAATTCGGATTGTCAAAGACAGGTTGAGAATGATATTGCTGATAATGCTAAGATTGCTCCCAAGAGATTTTGTAAATACTTTATTCGTAAAAGACAGATTAAGTGGGAAGTTAAGTGTACTTGGAATAACAGTAGGGTATTAAATTATGCAGAGAAGGACATAGCGGATACTTTTAACTCTTATTTTGCTAAAGTTTTCACCTGCAAAGATGTTAGCAATATGCCAGTAAGTGTAGAGAAAAATGAAGTTGATTAAAGTGACTCAGAGTTCTTAAAAAGTGAAAAGACTGAAAGTTAATATATCTCACTGTCAGACAGCGTATATCCAAGGGTACTTAAATTAGTCTATAATTGAAAACAGAAACACCTGAAAAGAATTATTCAAAATTCTGTGAAGATTGGTAAAATCCTGAAGGACATGAAATTGGCTGACATTTTACCGGTATGTAAGAAAGGTGACTGCACTGACACTTGCAACTATGGACCAGTAAGATTAACGTGTATTGTGTGTAAGATAAGGGAAGCATTAATGAAGAGCGAGTTGTAAAAACGGCTGATAAGACCAGGCATGCAGCTAGTGGGAGTATAGGATACCTGTCAGGTTGACTGCCGGTGACTATTGATGAGCCGCAGGGGGCGGTGTTCGGACCACTTCTTTTTAAGCTGCATATAAACAATTTAGATAATGAAATAGATGGATTTGTTGCCACGTTTTCAGATGATACAACGATTAGTGGAGGGTCAAGTAGTGTTCAGGAAAGAGTTAGGATACATAAGGACTTAGATATATTAGCAGAATGGGCAGGGAAGTGGCAAATGAAATATAATGTTGGAAAATGCACTGTCATGCACTTTGGTAGTTGAACTAAATGTGCGAACTGTTGTCTAAACGGGGAGAAAATCCAAAAATCAGAGATGCAAAAGGACTTGGGAATCCTTCTGCAGAGCACCCTAAAGGTTAACTTGCAGATTGAATTGGTGGTGAGGAAGGCAAGTGTAATGTTAGCATTCATTTCAAGAGGTCTAGAATACCAGAGCAGGGACGCGATGCTGAGGCTTTATGAGGCAATGGCGGAGCTTCACCTAGCTTATTGTGCACAGCTTTCGGCTCCTTATCTTAGAAGAGTTGTGCTGGCATTGGAGAGGGTCCAGAGGAGGTTCACAAGGATGACACCAGGAATGAAAAAGGTTGTCATGCAATGTATGTTTGATGGTTCTGTGTCTGTTCTGACTGGACTTTAGAAGGATGAGGGGGATCACAGTGAAACCTTTTGAATATTGTAAGGCCTAGACAGAGTATGTGTAGGAAGGACGTTTCCATGGTGGGAGAGTCTCAGACAAGAGGGCACAAAATCAGGCTAGACCATTGAAAACAGAGATGCGGATAAATTTATTTAGCCAGGGGGTGGTTAATATGTGGAATTCATTGCCACGTGCAGCTGTGGATGCCAGGTCGTTGGGTGTATTTAAGGCAGAGATTGACGGTTCTTGATTGGACATGGCATCAAAGGTTATAGGGAGAAGGCCGGGAAATGGGGTTGAGGAGGAGAAAAGAAGGATCAGCCATTACTCCTGCAATGTCTTATAGTTTTATGGTCTGATGTTAGCAGAAAGTCAGCATGGGTTCAGAAAGGGTAAATTACGTTTTACAAATATGTTGCAGGTCTATGAAGAGGCAACTAAAAGTTATGAAGAGGCAGCTAAAGAGGTAAAGAGGTTACATTGTACTTGGACTTTCAGAAGGCTTTTGGCAAGGTGCCTCACAAGAGCTTAATAATCAAATTACAAAATGTAGAGATTCAGGGCATGGGATGTGAATGTGTGGAGAATTGGTTCAAATAGAGGAAACAATGAGTTATGGTGACAGGATTATTTTCACCGCTGGAAAATTTTAAATGTGGGGTTCCACAACAATACGTTTCGCGACCGCTTCAGTTTTTTTTTATAATTTATATTAATGATTTGGATAAGCACAGAACCAATTAGACTAGTTAAGTTTGCAGATGTCTTAAGATGAGAGAGACGGGCTGATAAAATTCAGGCAGCAGAATCAACACAGGTCGATCTAAGCAAAATTCTGATGTGGGCGGATGAATGGCAGATGAAATTCAATGCAAGTAAATGTAAAATATTACATACAGGAAGTAGAAATATTAGATATTTCTATTTGGCGTCTTGATAAGAAAGTGCATTGTATGAAAAGGATTTTGGTTTCCTGGAAGACATCACTATCACTATCAATATCTAGGCAATGCACTGAAGCAATTAGGAAGGCTAATAAAATGTTGGGCTATGCAATGTGCTCAGAGGAGTTCACAGCTAGAGACGTTTAAAGAGACGTCCTCCTTAAGCTGTATAATGCACTTGTGAGGCCACGCCTTCAGTACCGTCTGCAATTCTCATCTTCGTATTTTGTGAGGGATGTGAAGGCACTGGAAAAACTTCACAGAAAGGTGACTAGACTCATTGCAGGACTGCAGAGTATGAGCTATGTAGTAAGATTGAGAGAACTAAATCTATTTGGCCTAAGTTGACATAGAATGAGAGCAGCCGCGGTAGATGGGTTCAGAATGATTAAGGGTAGAGGTAAGGTGGATGCCCGCTGCTGCTTCAAAATTAATCCATCAGCAAGGAAACGGGGCCACATATGCAGACTGGTTAAAAGGAGATTTCAGACTAACATCAGGAACCAATTCTTTACAGAGTGATTTGATAAGTACAGAATGAACCCCCCCCCCCCCCCGCCCACTCCCACACACACACAGTACGAAAGACTGACCGGTACAGAATGAACCCCACACTCTCACACTGTATCAGAAACTGACAGGTACAGAATGAACCCCACACTTTCACACTGTACCAGAGACTAGCAGATACCTGAGGGACATCACAATCCTGCAATCTAAGCACCTGTCTCTTGCTGACATTTTCTCTCTTCTCTCTCTCATCTGACGTTTTATCTCATGCTTGTCTTTCTGTCGTTTACTTCCAGCCATACTGCATCTATTTATCTCTCAGAGTGAGTATTGTTTTTATTATTTAACAGAGCTTCTCATTATTTTGCCCACTGAAATATTTCTTCCTCAATTTCTTTTGACATTTGACAGATTTGAGATGCACATTAAAGACTATTAGATCAACAACATCACACACAAAATGCTGGAGGAACTTGGATTTCCGGCATCTGCATATTTTCTCTTGTTTGTACATCAACAACGTGGTCATTTGACCGTTTCCATCCTGATATCGGTTTCTTTGTTGCACCTTTGTCCGAATTTGTATTTGAGTGTTTTGGATTATATTGCATTTATCAGGTAGGGATCGGTCAGTGTCGCTGGTCTCTCTTCAGAGATGAATAATTAGCCAACAAAAGAATGAAATCTTTAAATGCATCTGTTCTATGACAAAGCTCAGTCTTTGAAATTAAATCTAACGGTTTATTTCCATCAGAGGGACTGCTGAGGTAATGCCAAAGAGATTTGATGTATTTGTTTCCAATCGCTACGACATTTACATTCAAGCAACTGTAACTAAACAAGTTAGTGAGGTGTAGAACCGTATCTCTGGAGACAGATCCTCTGTATAAATCAGGGGCTGCTTTGCAAAGCATCAGCTGCCTGCCGGAGCTGTGAATACAGGAGCAACAGAAATCACAGATTCTCACTGAAATGGTGTATCCTGTCATCTGGCGGATAGAAGACGTTTACTATCCTTTTATTTCATCCTTTGGAATTCCCGGTAAGCCGCGGTGTCAGCTGCCGTGGGCGGATGTTGGAGTTTAATTCGGATGATGTGATTGATTCTGCCGCTGGTTTAAACTCTCACATTCCAGTGCCGGTATTCCGCAGTTCAGGAACGGAATGGAAACACCGGGACATAAAAGATGCTGGGATTTGGATGCAGGAAGTCAACGAATCGGCCAATTTCTGTTGGCACGAACGGGCCAGGCAACGGTTTGTGATCAACAAAGTGATGTTCGTGTCTCTGCTTTTGGTCTTGTAGGAGCCGCACAACTTTTGCAAATATTGTGTTTATAAGGGTGATGACATCAATTTATTGTCTGAATGTTTATTTGAGCGGTTTTCAGAGTTAGATGCAACAATAAAGCATTGGCTGGCAGTAACACTTCAGCAAATGTGAGGTGTTCCGTGTTGTTAGACGAAACTGTTGTGGATTTTTAATAAATGTTTACGATATGACTGTATACAAAACAGAAAGAAGTCATTGCTAAGCCAATTAATAAGATGTGGTGCTTCATAGTTATCAATACTGTGAAATGTTTTATATTTTATCTACATCTGACGCTGTTCCGGACATCTGACTGCGGCAGCGAGTTTGAATTCCTCTCCCCGCTTCCCTGTGATGGATTCAGTGGGAGGCGTTATGTCTGTCTGTGAGGTTGTGTCAGGCTGCGCTGCGTCTGTTGGAATCAGTCAATGTTCTGTTGTAAAGTCAGTGAGGTGGCAAATGCCTGAATTAGGAACAAACTCGGGGAATGCTGGAAACACTGAGCCCCAAGCAGCTTGTATGGGAAGAGAAACCGGTTAACACTCGTGTCAAGGGTCTCTCTCAGAACAATCCTGAGGAGAGATACTTTAACTGTTTTTTTCACATATTCTGTTTCGCCTGGGTGAGTGTTTCCAGCATTTCCTGTTTGTGTTCCGTCTTTCGGCTGTTCTGTTGCTGACAGGGATCGCCAAGGAAGTTGATGATTCTCTAATGGAAGAATCCCACCATCAGCGCCCCGATTTACTCATTTCGTACAGACGAGATGCGGAAGGCAGTATTGCATCTGAGGAGGTAGTTACCCAGTTTTAGCTTTTCGCTGCCACTTCACATTCGGCCATCAGTAAAGAATCCATTTTCAGATCATATTGACTTTATTTTACTGTGTAAACTCCTTCTCTGTCCCCGCCAGCTCTGCGCCCTCTCTCAATCTTCCCACCGCTAAATACAACAATAAAGTGGAAATATCACAGGATCCCCTCAAACTGCCGCTTTGGTTTCTGCTCAGTATTTTCTCAACTTGCTGTTCCCGTCTCTCTTCCAGCGAACTTGGTGGCGATTGTGATCCTGTCCCGGGGAAAGTGCGGTCTCTCCAAATGTGTCACTCGCTACCTGGTGGGAATGGCAGCGGCCGATCTCCTGGTCGTTATCTCCGATCCGCTGCTGAGGTGGACTGCTGTGATTTATTTTCCTCGATCATTCCTGCTCATCACTCCTGTGTGTAGACTCAATCATTGGTTGATTTCTGCGAGCACTGCGACCTCAGTCTGGCTGACTGTAGCTTTCACCGTCGATCGATTTGTGGCGATTTGCTGTGAGAAACTGAAAACAAAATATTGCACCGAGAGAACGGCGGCTGTGGTTATCGGGACAGTGAGTGTGCTGGCCTGTTTGGAGGGAGTCCCCTGGAGCTTTGCATTCGGGCCCAGAGAAATAATTGATGGTGTTCCCTGGGGTTGTGTTCGTACACAGAGCTACACAAACTCTCCCTCATGGGCGGCATTCGACATGTTTGACCTCATTTTAACCCCTTGCGCCCCATTTTTTCTGATTTTACTGTTCAATATCCTGACGGTCAGGCGGATTCTAGCGGCCAGTCGAGCCCGCAGGGGGCTCCGGGGACAAAAGAGTGGAGAGAATGACAAGGACCGGGAGATGGAGAACCGACGCAAATCCATCGTTTTGCTCTTCAGTATAACCGGTTGTTTCATAGTGTTCTGGGCAACGTACGTGGTATTTTACATCTATCAACGGATTTCGAAGAGTTTTCATTATTCTCTCACCGATCCCCGTTACATCACACAACACACATCGGAAATTCTGCAGATTCTCAGTTCCTGCACAAACACGTGTATTTACGCCGTGACTCAGAGCAAATTCCGAGAGGAACTAAAGAATGCGGTGAAATATCCAGTGAATCAGCTTTTGAAACTGTTTTTGAAATAAATGCTATAAAGTATTACAATTCAGCTGCCTTCATGCTCCCTATTCTAGCTTCCCACTTGTGGGTAAATGGAAACAACGTGATGAACAGAGTTACAAAACAAACATGAGGGAATCTGCGGATGCCCGAAATACAAAACAACACACACAAAATCAGATCCTGATGAAGGGTCTCGGCCAGAAACGTCGACTGTTTACTGTTTTCCTCACACAAAATGCTGGAGGAAGTCAGCAGATCTGGCAGAATCTATGGAAAAGAGTAAATTATCGACTTTTCAGGCCGAAACCCTTCAGCAGAGGCCCGTCAACTGTTTACTCTTTCCATTTTGCGTGTGTTGCCTTAGAGTTAGAAAACAGCTGTTTACAGCTGATCCCCACGGCAGTACTGTCCGCACCACCCCAGAGAAATTCCCTTTGTACCTCGCGTCCCGCCCTGTTAAACTGAAGCTTGAGGCGAAACTGTTACCCCTGCTTCCCGGTTCCGAAAACACTGCCTGATCTTGGAGTATATTTTCGTCTCTATCAACCTCTCCTGCTCACGACAAAACCCGTCCTTTCCTTCACCCTCTTTTTCCCCTCCGGCTTTATCTGCAGGTTCTTTTTCTGAATGCCACCTTGAACTATTTCCTGTAAGAGAATTTTAACTTTTTTTAAAATTGAAGACAAAGTACCGTTACACTCACTTGTCTCTCTGTGAGATAGAGAGGGGGAGAAAGTGATGGCGAGCAGGAGACAGCGGGAGGGCTGAGGGCGTGAATGAGATATCGCGAGAAAGAAGGCGCGAGGGTGAGCGCCAGAAGGAAACATCGCGAGCAGAGACAGAGAGAGTGAGAGCGAATGAGAGATCGCGAAGCAGTGAGCACGAGGGTCGAGGGCGCGAAGGAGAGAGCGAATAGGACATCGCGAGAACGAGGGCGCGAGGGAGTTGGCGCGAGGCAGAGGACGCGAGGGAGAGCACGTGAAGCAGATGCGGGAGAGAAAGGGCGCGAGGCAGATGACGCGAGGGTGAGCGCGAGAGAGAGGGCGTGTGGGAGAGAAAGGGCGCGAGGCAGATGACGCGAGGGTGAGCGCGAGAGAGAGGGCGTGTGGGAGAGAAAGGGCGCGAGGCAGATGACGCGAGGGTGAGCGCGAGAGAGGGGGCGTGTGGGAGAGAAAGGGCGCGAGGCAGATGACTCGAGGGTGAGCGCGAGAGAGAGGGCGTGTGGGAGAGAAAGGGCGCGAGGCAGATGACGCGAGGGTGAGCGCGAGAGAGAGGGCGTGTGGGAGAGAAAGGGCGCGAGGCAGATGACGCGAGGGTGAGCGCGAGAGAGAGGGCGTGTGGGAGAGACAGTGAAAGATAGAATAAGAGAGAGAGATAGTGAAGCTATTGAGACATTATGAGTGAGACAGGGAGATAGAGAGAGATAGAGATAGACAGATAGAGATGGAGAGAGCTAGAGAGTGAGACTGAGATAGGGAGAGATATAGAGACAGAGACAGAGATAGAGATAGAGGTAGAGAGACGGAAGAGGCTGCGTAATGTTGTCGGATCTGTGTTTCCCTGGGATTGACTTGCTCAGTGCATGATAAGTATTATTTTGAATTATGGGCTGTTACACCTGTAGAAATTTGTTTTTCCTTCTGTATTAAAATCGTACGAGTTCCAACAAAGTGTTTTGTTTCAACACGTGTGCAGGCTCCTTTGTTTGCGAATGGGTAAGTCATTACCCTTAACTGAAGCAAAAAAGAAAAGCATACAGTGAATTAATTTTCAAACAATTTTCATTACCAAGAGGCTATTTGAAAGGACATGAATAGACAGAGACAGAATGCTATAAATCACATGCAGCAATCACTTTAGCCGGGGTGGGGGTGGGGGACAGGGTCATAAACAGGAGTATCTGTGGAAACGAGTGAGATTGCAGTAAGGTGCGTTACCTCGATCATGCCAGGGACAAGGATGTCTCTGAGAAGGTACATACAGGCCATTCTGAAAGGGCAGAGTGAGCAGCGAAAAGTCCTGGTGTTTGTTAGAACTAACAACACAGAGACAACGTCCTGCAAAGGGTATTTAGGGAGTTAAGAATTATGAAAGCTGGGGTGGTGATTTCAGGATTTCTGCAGTTGCCACATGTTTGCGAGGAAAGAGATGGTAATTTGGTACACCTAAACGAGTGGCTAATAATCTGGTGCAGTGGGGGGATGCATCAGGAGCACAGAACATTGGGCTCTCTTGCAGAATAAGTGGGGCTGGTGTAAGGAGGATGGGTTACGGTGAAGGGGAACGAATATTCTCACAGGGAATCTTGCTGGAGCCACCCTGATGATTTTTATCACGTGTCTTGTGGAGGGGGTGTTTGGATCCAGAGCTACAGGTCAGTAAGTAGTATTGAGCGGAGGGTAGAGGTAAGGTCAAAGACCCCCCAAAGGAGGTAAAGATGGGGCCACATTAATGAGCACAGTGGTACCAAAGGGCAGAAGTGAGTTTATTTCAGTGCAGGGTGCAGAGCAGTGAAAGCAGGTGTACTTAGAGCCTGAATTAGTAATGTCACGGTGAACCATCCATTACAGAGATCTGGTTGTGAGAGGGGCAGGACTGGTATCTGAACACTCCAGGATTTATATGATTCGGACAGTCCAGAGGGTGCAAAAAGAGGTTGGGGAGGTGTACTGCTGAACAGACAGAACGTCACAAGTTTGGGGTCCTCCCAGAGCCTCATCGCGTAAGACAGTCTGAGAAGAAGTCAGGAATAAGAAAGGTACAATCACTGTGATGTGATTATACTGTAGGCCTCCGAATAGCCAGTAAGAGAGAGGAAAAGATATGTCAGCAGGTTCTGGACTAATGTAAAAACAATAGAGTAGCTGTAGTGGGGGAATAATCTTCTCAGAATGACTGGGACTCCCTTACCACCCGAGGCTTGGGTGGAGCATTATTTGTGAGGTGTGTTCATGAAGGTTTCCAGAAACAGTGTATAGATGGTCCGCCAAGGAGGGGGGCATATTTGGCATAGTATTGGGAAATGATCCTAGCAAGATGATCGGAGATTCATTGGGAAAGATTTAAGAATGATAATGCAGAAAGTATTCAGATGGCTATTGATAAGGATAAGTAAGCACCTGCAGTTGGATGAATGTAAGTTTGTGGAAGACAAGTTACAGCAGAATTGGACATGAATCATGCAGAGTAGTCTGGGAGCTGATGTTACTAGATGGCGCTAATATTAAGTGATGTCGGACATGCGAGCGTCACTTACAGTCCAGCCGGTCAGAATTCAGGATTTCCCTGTCTCTTAGAGGAAGTAGAGAAGGACAGGGACATTGGAGAATTGAGGCTGATGTAAGGTTGAGAAAGGTGAAATTAGCCACGGTCTTGGAGGACGATACCAGAAGCAAGAAACTAGTCACTCTGTGAATCAGGAGAACGAACAGTGACCAGAAAATGAATACATTGAGTTCATACCTGCAGACAGAGTTATCATGAGAGGTAGAAAATGAACACATTGCATTGGTGTTCACTAAGGAGAAGGTCATGTAGGAAAACGTGATCAGAAAGCGGGTATGGCGATATTCTCTGGCGTGTTGATACTGAAGAGGAGGTGCTATTGGGAATCTGAGACCATTTAGATGGGTAAATCCTTTGGGTTATTTAGTCCTTTGGGATACACAGACCACATGCAGTTAAACATGAGGTTTAAACTGCTGGCACTGTACTGTAAGGAGACACAACTTAACAATATCTGGTCCGTCCTGCAAGGGGAAGGGGAGAGTCTGTTTCTGGTATAAACAACCCTGCATGTGTCACTGTTCAAGAAAAGCAGAACTTGAATGCACGGACAGTGAACTCTGCAATATCTAGACCTTCATTACCAGGACACAGGCCGATGATATTCAGAGCACTGTGCACTGAGCACACGGACCTGTACATACCCAACACTGTACACCACCGTTGAATTCCTGTACAACACAGGCACTTCAAGGACAGAGACCTGTACAGCACTGTTACTGGACTGCTATTCAGAGACACTATCTTTCCCCTCCCTCCCATTGGGCATCTCTCAGGATGTAAAAGGGAGTTGATAAAGGAGAACATTGAATTATGTGTGCTTCAATTTTCAAAAGTTTTGGAAATGCCACCAGCAGAAAGAGGAACAAGACTCTACGCAGGTTATGGAAAGTTCTAAAAGCAACAGAGCAGTGTGTATTTTCCACAAAATTGATTGAGATTATCCTAGTGTGGAATTTGTTGTCTGGTCTGGTCTGGTGGCATCCGTTAGTCTCGCGAGACCATGGATCTGCGCCTGGAAGGTCTTGGATCAGTCTGTGTTAGAGCAGCGTCTGTTGCGGCTGTAGAGGCCCACACGGGAGTGACAGTTTCGGCTGCATCGACTGCACTTGAAGGCGCTGTCCTCCAGTTTTTCCGACGAGTGCGCTTTTCTTCAGCTTCTCTCTCTTCTTTTTAGACCTCTGCGTAGATCCAGCCTCCAGTCAGAGCGATAGCTTGCGATGTCCTCCGACCTCTCGACCTTCATTTTCAGTGACTTCACGTCTCTCTCGCAAACGTCTTTGAAACGAAGACCGGGCTGCCCTTGTGCTCTCTTGCCGGAGGCTAGTTCCCCGTGCAGCAGGTCTTTCGGGATCCTCCCGACTGATCTGCGGTGTATGCGGCCCAGCCAACGGAGACGGCGTTGTTGGAGCAGGGTGAAGAGGCTGGGTATCTGGGCGCGGGACAGGACATCATTGTTGGTGACTCGGTCAGTCCACGTGATGTCCAGGATGCGTCTCAGGCTGCGAAGGTGGAAGGCGTTGAGACGCCGCTCTTGTCGGTAGTAGAGGCTCCAGGTCTTGCTGCCGTAAAGCAGTGTGCTGAGGACGCGGGCCCTGTAGACTGCAACTTTGGTGTGCGTCGTCAGCTTTCAGTTCTCCCAGACTCTCTTTGTCAGCCTGGCGAATGTTGAGGCTGCTCGTCCGATCCGTCTGTTGATCTCGGGGTCTAGGGAGAGGCTGTCCGTGATGGTGGAGCCAAGGTATGTAAACTCGTGAACTACCTCCAGCTCGTAGTTCTTGATGGTAATGGCAGGAGGGTGCTCAACGCCTTGGCCCAACACGTTGGTCTTCTTCAGGCTGATGGTCAAGCTGAAGTCCTGGCAGGCTCTTGAGAAGCTGTCCATGAGGCGTTGCAGTTGCTCTTCAGAGTGTGTTGCCCGTGCCGCGTTGTCTGCAAACAACATGTCCCTGATGAGTACTTCACGAACCTTGGTTTTTGCCCTCAGCCGGGACAGAGTGAACAGTCCGATCTGGTGTGGTGGTAGACACCATCGGTTGATGTTCCAAAGCCGTGCTTCAGCATGACGGTGAAGAAGATGCCAAACAGGGTGGGGGCAAGCACACAGCCCTGCTTCACACCGCTGCGGATGTTGAAGGCCTCCGAAGAAGAGCCGTCGAACTGAACGACGCCCTTCATGTCTGTGTGGAGTGAGTGAACTATCCTGAGGAGCCTCGGGGGACAACCAATCCTGGCCAGGATTTTCAACAGGCCGTCTCTGCTCACAAGGTCAAAGGGCTTCGTGAGGTCAATGAAAGCGGAGTGGAGTGGTTGTCTTTGGTCTCCGCATTTCTCTTGTTGCTGTCGAAGGGAGAAGATCATGTTGATAATGGAGCGTTCTGACCTGAAACCGCACTGAGACTCGGGATATTACCTTTCGGCTATTTTCTGCAGTCTGTTCAGGACCACGAGGGCGAAAACCGTCCCAACGATGCTCAGCAAGGAGATTACCCTGTAGCTGTTGCAGTCGCTTCTGTCCCCTTTGTTCTTATATATGGTGACAATGTTGTATTTACCATTGTTTTATTTACCAGCATTTACGGTCTATGTTTCCACAGATTTAGGAATTTCATCGAAAACTTTGATAATATTAGAAGCATAGAAAACCTACAGCACAATACAGGCCCTTCGGCCGACAACGCTCTGCTGAATATGTCCTTACCTTAGAACTACCTAGGCTTACCCATAGCCCTCTATTTTTCTAAGCTTCATGTATCCAACCACGAGTCTCTTAAAAGACGCTATCGTTCCCGCCCTCACCATCAGCGCCGGCAGCCCATTCCACGCATTCACCACTCTCTGCGAAGAAAAAAAACTTACTCCTGACATCTCCTCTGTAACTGCTTCCAAGCACCTTAAAACTATGTCCTTTCGTGCCAGCCATTTCAGCCCTGGGAAATAACCCACACGATCAATGCCATTCATTATCTTGTACACTGCTATCAGGTCACCTCTCATCCTCCGTCGCTCCAAGGAGAAAAGGCCGAGTTCACTCAACCTATTTTCATAAGGCATGCTCCCCAATCCAGGCAACATCCTTGTAAATCTTCTCTGCACCCTTTCTATGGTTTCCACGTCCTTCTTGTGGTGAGACGACCAGAATTGAGCACAGTACTCCAATTGGGGTCTGACCAGGGTCCTATATAGCTACAACCTTATCTCTTGGCTCTTAAACTCAGACCCACGATTGATGAAGGCCAGTGCACCGTATACCTTCTTAACCACAGGGTAAACCTGCGTACCAGCTTTGCGTGTCCTATGGATTAGGACCCCAAGATCCCTCTGATCCTCCACACTGCCAAGAGTCTTGCCATTAATAGTATATTCTGCCGTCATAATTGACCTACCAAAATGAACCACCTCACAGTTAATTGGTCCATCTGCCACTTCTGAGCCCAGTTTTGCATCCTATCAATGTCCCGTTGTAACATCTGACAGCCCTCCACAATATCCAACACCCCCAACCTTTGTGTCATCAGCAAATTTACTAACTTATCCATCGACTTCTTTATTCAGGTCAATAAAAAAAAATAATCACAAAGAGTAGGGGTTCTAGAACAGATCCCTGCGGCACACCACTGGTCACCGGCCTCCATGCAGAACACGACCCGTCTACAACAACTGTTCGCCTTCTGTGGGCAAGCCAGTTAGGATCAACAAAGCAATATCCCTTTGGATCCCATGCCTCCTTACTTTCTCAATAAGACTTGCATGGGATACTGTAACAAATGCCTTGCTAAAATCTATACACACTACATCTACGGCTCTACCTTCATCAATGTGTTTAGTCACCTCCTTAAAATATTCAATCAGGCTCGGAAGGCATGACCTGCCTTTGTCAAAGCCATGCTGACTATTCCTAATCATATTATGCCTCTACAAATGTTCACAAATCCTAAGGTACAAAGATAATCGCCAGAGGTTCGGCAACAGCCACCCTCGCTTCCACAGTAGCCTGGGCTTGATGGTTTCCGAAAGCTCCAGCATATTCTCTTCCTTAATATCTGCATGCTCAAGCTTTTCAGTCCATTGGAAGTCATCCCTACAATTGCCAAGATCCTTTTCCGTAGTGAATCCTGAATATGTCACGGTCCGGTCCGTGATGTGGGCACTCCGGTTCATAGTCCGGTTGGTAGATTCCGTACTCCAGTAATTCCGTTGTTTCCTTGCTCCGTTGGGTGCCTTAATTGGGGCACCTGGTTCTCGTTTCCGGCTGGTAACGTACATAGCTCTGGGGTCCTCGGCGGTAACCTGGGCAGTAACGTCGGCAGTAATCTCCTCAGAATCCCCGTCAAGTTAACCACCGGAGTGAGACTAGTGCCGCTGTCTGTGGTTCCTGGGCCGCGTCTAGGGCTTGCCGCTACTTGGAGCCTTTTCATGTGGTATGATTTTGTCTCTCTGCGTTCTCTCCTCCGCTGGGTATGTCCGGCTGTTTCCCGCTACCGAGGGGGAAACGGTCTCAGTGTTTTGTGCTCTGCATCCAAGAACAGTCCCGGCTCTATGTCCTTTGTCGAAGGAGGAGCCTCGGCTCAGTGTTCCGTGCCCTGCGTCCAAGAGGAGTCCCGGTTCTATGTTCTGTGTCCAAGGAGCAGCCCCGGCTCAGTGTTCCTTGTCCTGTGTCTAGGGAGAGTCCCGGTTCTATGTCCTGTGTCCAAGTAGGAGCGCCGGCTCAGTGGTCTGTGTCCTGTGTCTAAGTCAAGTCTCAGCCTAGTCCAGGTCAAGAGTCAAGTTCCAAGGCCTAGTCCAGAGTCCAGTCGAAGTCAAGCCCGAGTCCAGTCCAAGCCAAGTCCTAGCTCCAGCCAAGAGCCAAGTCTAGACCCTGGTGCCGAGTCCCAGCTGAGACCCGAGTTCCGAGTCATGACCTGAGTTCCCTGTCGAGTTCTAGTCCCAAGTCCAAGTCCAGGTTTTCCGGTTTGTAACACTTCGTCGTCCTTCGTGTTATCATTTTATCATCGCTCCTTGGCTTCCCAAGCAATCTTAAAAAAACATAATCCAGTTCCTACCGCTTCAGTGTCTGTGTCTGACATTTGGGTCCGCTTCCACCGCCCTTGTATGACAGAATCGAAGTATTTATTAAGTACCTCTCCCATATCCTCAGGTTCCATGCACACTTTTCCACTGTCACACTTGGTTGACCCTATTGCCTCATACCTTTCCCTCTTGCTCTTCACATACTTGCAGAATGCCTTGGGTCTTTTCTTAATCCTGTCCTCCAAGGCCTTCTCGTCGCCCCTTCTGGCTCGCCTAACTTCATTCGTAAGCTCCTTCCTGCTAGCCTTATAATCTTATAGATTCCTATCATTACCTAGTTTTTTGAACCTTTTGAAAGCTCTTCTTTTCTTCTCGACTAGATTTACAACAGCCTTTGTACATCACGGATCAGGTACCCTACCATCCTTGGAACGTACCTACTCAGAACCCCACGCAAATATCCCCTGAATATTTCCCATAATTCCTCCGTATGTTTCTTTGGGATCATCTGTTTCCAATTTATGCTTCCAAGTTCCTGCCTGATAGCCTCATCTCTCTCCTTACTCTAATTAAAACGTTTCCCTAACTTGTCTGTTCCTATCCCTCTCCAATGCTACGGTAATGGAGATGGAATTGTTATCACTATCTCCAAAATGCTCTGCCACTGAGAGACCTGACACCTGACCTTGTTCATTTCCAAATACTAGATCAAGTACAGCCTCCCCTCATGTAGGCTTATCTACATATTGTGTCAGGAAACCTTCCTGAACATACCTAACAAACGCTACCCCATCTAAACGCCTCACTCTAGGGAGATGCGAATCAGTATTTGGGAAATTGAAATCTCCCACCACAGAACCAAGCTATTATTACTCCTTTCCAGAATCTGCCTCCCTATCAGCTCCTCGATCCCTGTTACTACTGGGTAAAAACTCCCAGTGGCGTTATTGACCCCTTCCTATACCTAACTTTCACCCACAGACACTGCGTAGACAACCCCTCCATGACTTCCTCCTTTTCTGCAGCCGTTGCACTATCACTAATCGACCGTGCCACGCCCCCACCTCTTTTGCCTCCCCCATCCTTTCTGAAACATCTGAAGCCTGGCACTTGAAGTAACCATTCCTGACCCTGCACCATCCAAGACTCTGTAATGGCCACAACTTCATAGCTCCAAGTGCTGATCTACGATCTAAGCTCATCTACTTTATTCATAATATTCATCGCATTAAAATACACATATCTCAAACCATCGGTCTGAGTGCATCCCTACTCCATCACCTGCTTATCCTGCCTTTTGCAATGTCTCCAAGCTCTCTCTATTTGTGAGCCAACTCCACCCCCCCCCCCGCCACCCCTTTCTTCCGTCACTTCAGTATGGTTCCCACCCCGCAGCAATTCTCGTTTAATCTCTCCCAAATAGCCTTAGCAAACCTTCCCGCCAGAATATTTGTTCCCCCCTGACTCAGATGCAACCGGTCCTTTTTGTACAGGTCACACCTGCCCCAGAAGAGGTCCCAATGATCCAGAAATCTGAATCCCTGCCCCCTGCTCCAATCCCTCATTCTCCACCTCATTCTATTCCAATACTCACTATCTCGTGGCACAGGCTGTAATCCCGAGATAACTACCTTTGAGGTCCTGCTTCTCAACTTCCTCCCCGACTCCCTGCAGTCTGTTTTCAGGACCTCCTCCCCTTTCCTACCTCTGTCGTTGGTACCAATATATGACACCACCTCTGACTGTTCTCCTTCCTACTTCAAGATATCATGTACCCGCTCAGAATCATCCTGGACCGTGGCCACCTGGGAGGGAAACTACCATCCGCGTTTCCTTCCTGCATCCACAGATTCGCCTATCTGACCCCCTAGAGGATGGCGGCAGTGATAGAGTCCTCTCTCACTGCCGCCATCCTCTTCCTTTCCCTATCCTTCTGAGCCAGGGGGCCAGACTCTCTGCGAGAGGCGCGACCACTGTTGCTTCGCCCAGGTAGGCCGTCCCCTCCAACAGTACTCAAGCAGGGGTACTTATTATTAAGGTGGACAGACACTGGGGTGCTCTCAGTCACCTGCTTCTTGCCCTTCATTCTGCTGACTGTTACCCACTTTTCTGTCTCCTGTGGTCCTGGGATGACTACCTGCATATAGCTCCTCTCTATCACCTTCTCACTCTCTCTGACCAGACAAAGGTCATGGATCTGCAGCTCCAGTTTCTTAACGCAGTCCCTACGGAGCTGCAGCTCGACACACCTGGTGCAGATGTGATCGTCTGAGAGGCCGGGAGTCTCCAGGATCTCCCGCATCTGACATCAAGCACAGAAAACCGGCTTCACAAACATACTTTATGTCTTCATTTTAAACATAACCTACCTGGCCTCAACCACTTATCGCCTAAGCCCCGTTTAGCCAAAGCCTTCCTACTCTGTCTCCCCCTACTCTCTCGCCCGCCCTGTAAATCTGTCTTCTTTTTAAACTCTTCCCGCTGTTCTCACTGGCCGACCATCACGCGCTTGCGCAGTCGTGCCCCGTTCAATCCGCTGAAGATATATCCACTTCCGTGTTAAGAAACATCCCAGGATTCTTCCAAATAGCTGCAGAATAATGTAAGCCTCCGGGTCTAAAGGAGTCCCAGTCAACACAGGGAAAATTAAATTCACCAACTGCAACTACGCTTTTGTTTTTATATCTTTCATAACCTGCTACATTTCTGATCCTTTATCTCTTGCTGGCATTTGGGAGATCTGTGGTATAAACCCGTGAGTGAATGACCCGCTCTTATGCTTTCTTCTACGACTGACTCTGTCTCGCTGGATGAATCCTCTGGGGTGTCTTTGTTAAGCATCCGGCCTGAGCACTGGGTCGAAGGGCCTCTGCTGGTAGCTCTGGATCACGACAGTCTTTAATTTCTGTTTTCTTTCACCTGGCCATGTGGGTTCTGGCCCAGCCCCTTTCCTTTTTTGGACTTCCTCCAATTACCTACTTGCCTCCTCATTGGCACCCACCTGTGTCTAATTTTTACTCATTACCCTGTCCACTTAAACCCCGCCTTGACTAGCATTCTCTGCCATTTCTTCCCAGTCTGACCTGTGTCGTTCTAGCCGGTCATTGCGATTTCTGCCAACCGATTTTGACTGATTCTGTGTTTTGGATTTTGCCCGTTCTTGGACCTGATTTTTGCCTGTGCGCTCTGGATTGTCTGCCCTCGCCGGACTGCCTTTCCTGGTAAGACCTCGGCCTGCCATTTCGGATTCGTACCTGCCTTCTGTTTTTGAAAGACTGTTGCCTTTGTGCTCCCTAATAAATCCTGGTGAAAAAGTATTCGTTGGTCTGCACTTGAGTCCCACCGAAACCCGACAGAACGAACTGGCCAAGATGGACTCAGCGAACCCCAACCAGGTGCGTGAGGCCCTCTCCCGATGGGGAGTATTGCTAGGGAGACATGAAACACAGTTCACCTCTATCAACCAGTCGATGGAAGCCTTCTCCGCCACTCTGACCAGCATAGCCACCCAGCTACAGCAGATTCAGCTGGCGCTGAGCTCTAACCCGCCTTATCTCGCTGCGCCATCAGCCCCACAGACTCCAACCCAACCAGCCCGAGAGCCCCGTTTACCTCCACCTGAACTTTACAATGGTGAACCAGGAACCTGCAGATCCTTCCTGTCTCAATGCTCGCTGATTTTTGAGCTGCAGCCCATTATCTTTCCCACTGATCGATCCCGTATTGCTTATGTTATCATGCTGCTGTTAGGAAGAGCAAGAGAGTGGGGTCCGGCTGTATGGGACAGCAGACCCCCTTTTTTGCCACACGTTTAAGGTCTTTTGTGAGGAGATGAGAAGAGTCTTTGTCCGTTCCCAGCAGGGGCGAGAAGCAGCAAGGGAGATGTTGCGAATTCGTCAGGGTAACAGTTCTGTTTCGGACGACGCCATTCAGTTCCGCACACTAGCCGCCACTACCAACTAGAATTCGGCGGCCCAATCTGACGTGTTCCTCTACGGGCTTAGCAAAGAGGTTAAGGATGAACTAGCCACCCGCGACCTGCCTGCTGGCTTCCAAGAGCTCTTCGATTTGGCCATTAAGGTTGACAGCCACACAAAACAACGTCAGCAGGAGCGTGATGTCTGGGGGTGACGAAGAACCACCAGGGGACGTCTGACCTCTTCACAGCCAGCACCCAGATCCCTTTCCCCGAGTCCTCAGTCACCCCCATCCAGCCCAACGGAGCTCATGCAGATTGATCGTATCCGTCTGTCTCCTTCGGAAAGAAGGAGGAGAGTCAGTACCAACTCCTGTCTGTATTGTGGTCAGGCTGGTCACTCTGTATCTAGCTGTCCCATAAAAAGCCAACTCTCGCTCGTAAAGAAGGGACTACGGGCGAGCAGTACTTCCTCCCCCCGTTTCCCCGTCTCTCGAACCCTGCTACCTGCTTTTATACTGGCTGAAGGGAGGAGACGCGCTGTTTCAGTTTTCATCGACTCTGGGGCTGAGGGAAACTTTATCAGTTCCAGTTTAGCGGTCAATCTCGGGATGCCACTCTCCCGTCTGAAGCAACTCCTGGAGGCCAGCGGCTTAACCGGAGTGAAACTTGCCATGGTTACCTGGTCTACAGCTCCGGTGAGTCTCCTCATTTCTGGCAATCACCAGGAGAGCATTGCTTTCCGTGTGATAGATCCCACAGAACTGAAGTTGTGTTAGGCCACCCATGGCTAGCTCAGCACGGTCCACACATTGATGGGTCTAATAACAGAGTTAAGCTGGAGTCCTTTCTGCCTAAATCATTGTCTGCGTGTTGCTCATGCTACTCAGAGTCCGGTTCCTCTGCCTACAGAAGAGTTTCCCGATCTGTCCTCTGTACCTCCTGAATATCTGGACCTCAAGCTTTTATTCAGCAATACTCGGGCCACCACCTTACCCCGACATCGCCTCTATGACTGCGCTCTAGATCTCCTTCCGGGAACCGCGCCGCCTAGGGGCCGTCCGTATTCCCTGTCTCCACCTGAAAGGGAACCCAGCAGGCGCAGGGTTCTTTGTGGCCAAGAAGGACGGGTCACTGCGTCCTTGCGTGGACTATAGAGGTCTCAATGACATCACCATTAACAACCGCAATCCCCTTCCACTTACGTCATCTGCATTTGAATTGCTCCAGGGTGCTTCTGTCTTCTCCAAGCTCGACCTCCGCAACGCTTCCCATCTGGTCCGCATAAGAGAGGGGGGTGAGTGGAAGACCGCGTTCAATATGCCATCTGGGCACTACGAATATTTGGTAATGCCTTTCGGACTTTCTAATGGTCCTGCTGTGTTCAGTCCCTGGTGAATGGCGTCCTCAGAGACATGTTGAATCAATTTGTATTTGTGTACTTAGATGACATTCTGATATTTTCTAGCTCCCTCTCTGAACACATCCGGCATGTCCGCCGGGTGCTCCAACTACTCCTGGAGAATCAGTTATTTGTGAAGGCGGAGAAGTGTGAATTTCACCGGAGTTCAGCTTCGTTTCTGGGATGTGTGGTCAGCGCTGGAGGAATCCAGATGGACCTTCAGAAGATCAAGGCGGTAGAGGAGTGGCCACAACCCGCCTGTCGACGAGATGACCAATGCTTTCTTGGGTTTGCTAACTTCTATCGCCGATCCATTCGATATTTCAGCATCCTGGCCGCCCCGCTGACTGCTCTAACCCCCTCCAAGTCGAAGTTCGCCTGGAATCCAGCGGCTGAGAAAGCCTTTTCTGATCTGAAGACTCGTTTCACCACGGCATCTATCCTCCTTCAGCCCGATCCTACAAGGCAGTTTATTGTAGAGACTGACGCCTCTGATGTAGGAGTAGGGGCTATACTGTCACAGCGTTCAGCAGAGGACGACAAGCTACACCCGTGCGCCTTTTTTCCCCACAAATTTTCTCCCGCAGAACACAACTCTGACATCGGCAATCGAGAGTTATTGGCTGTTAAACTTGCTCTTGAGGAATGGCGACATTGGCTTGAGGGAATGACTACTCCTTTTCTAGTCTGGACGGATCACAAGAACCTGGAATATTTCCGTTCAGCCAAACGCCTCAACTCCCGCCAGGCTCGGTGGTCCCCGTTTTTAGCCCGTTTTAAATTCACCCTGGCCTACCGTCCTGGCTCTAAGAACGGCAAGCCTGACGCGCCCTCCAGACAGTTTCCAACAACCGACGAGCCGCCCGAGGTTACGAGCATTCTCCCCAAGTAATGTCTGGTCGCCGCAGCACAGTGGGAGATTGAATCTGTGCTCCAGTCTGCCCATCAGCGTGAGTCTGTTCCTAGTGCCTGCCCTGTTAATCTATTGTATGTTCCCCAGTCTGTCCGCTCCCAGTTTCTCCAGTGCGCACACACCTCCAGACTGGCATATCACCCTGGCATCAGACGCACGACGGCTTTCATCAGTCGAAGATTTTGGTGGCCATCCCTGAGGAAGGATGTTTAATTTCTGCCTGCCCAGTCTGTGCACAGAACAAGACCTCCAGCCAGCCACCAACTGGTCTCCTGCAACCCCTGCCTGCTCCCAGAAGGCCCTGGTCACACATTGCACTGGACTTTGTCACCGGACTCCCTGCGTCCGACGGTAACACTACCATTCTTACCATAGTGGATCGTTTTTCCAAATCGGTCCACTTTGTTCCCCTTCCCAAGCTGCCCTTTGCCAAGGACACTGCCACCCTGGTGATTCAGCATGTTTTCCGTATTCACCGTCTCCCCGTTGAAGTGGTATCTGATAGAGGTTGGCAATTTAACTCCCACTTTTGGAGGGCCTTTTGCAAACTACTCGGGATCAGGGTTAACCTCTCATCATGGTTTCATCCACAGAGTAATGGCCAGACCGAGCGGGCTAATCAGCAGATGGAGGTGTTGCTCCGTTGTGTGACGTCTCAGGAATCTTCCTCTTGGAGACAGCAACTTCCCTGGGTCGAGTACGCCATCAATTCTTTGCCTTCTGCTTCATCAGATTTATCACCATTCCAGTGCTGTCTTGGCTATCAACTCTCTTATTCGCGTCTCAGGAGGAGGAAGTGGGCGTTCCCTCAGCCGAAGCATTTGTCCAGAGGTGTTCACGGACCTGGAGACGAGCCCGAAAGGTTCTGCTTCAATCTACAGCCAGAATAAAGCAGCAAGCAGACCGTCACCGCATCGAGGCCCCCCGTTACCGCCAGGGTCAGAAGATGTGGTTATCTTCACGTGACATCCCCTTGAAGGTGGACTCCCGCAAGCTGGCGCCACGCTACATTGGACCTTTCCCCATCGCCAAGGTGATCAGCCCTTCGGCGGTACGTCTAAAACTACCCCCTACCCCTCGCAGAATCCATCCTACATTCCATGTTTCAAGGATTAAGCCCTTTGTCTGCAGCCCCCTCTTTCCCACCCCGTTTCATCGATGGCTCAGAGACCTTCACTATGCGCCGATTACCGGACGTTCGACGCAGAGGTCGTAGACTGCAAGACCTCGTTGATTGGGAGCACTATGGCCCCGAAGAGAGGTGTTGGGTTCCCGCTCGAGATATCCTGGATCCCTCTCTCATTAAGGACTTTCATAGGAGCCATCCCGTACCAGCAAGGAGGACGTCTGGAGACGCCCGTGGGGTCGGGGGGGGGGTGGGTGTACTGTTAAGGATCCAGCCTGAGCACTGGGTGGAAGGGCCTCTGCTGGTAGCTCTGGATCACGACAGTCTTTAATTTCTGTTTTATTTCACCTGGCTATGTGGGTTCTGGCCCAGTCCCTTTCCTTTTTTGACTTCCTCCAATTACCGGCCTGTCTCCTCATTTGCACCCACCTGTTTATAATTTTCACTCATTACCCTGTCCATTTAAACCCTGGTTTGACGAGCATCCTCTGCCAGTTCGTCCCAGTTCTGACCTGTGTCGTTCCAGCCTGTCATTGCAACTTCTGCCAACCGATTTTGCCTGATTCTGTGTTTTGGATTTTGCCCGTTCTTGGACCTGATTGTCTGCCCTCGCCTGACTGCCTTTCCTGGGTAAGACCTCTGCCTGCCATTTCGGATTAGTGCCTGCCTTCTGTATTTGAAAGACTGTTGCCTTTGTTCTCCCTAACAAATTCTGGCGAAAAAGTATTCATCGGTCTGCACTTGAGTCCCACCGAAACCCGACATTGACACCCCAGAATACCCACAGAGATAACGGAGGATATTTAATGTTTCTGTATATTTATCAATTATTGTCTGATCCGGTGCTTCCATGTCAGCTTATTATCCATCCACATGCCTGGAACTCTTACCACTGACACCTGTTAAGGAGTTAGACCATATCATTTCAAATCAAGACTAGGTCAATTAATACTGTTTGTAAAACACATAACTTCTCTTGTAGCTACTGAAAGCTTAAATCCCATCCATTTGCCGACTGTTCCAGCTCCTTAATTGCGAATGCGTCCTATATACAGTAAAGATGAAATTTCTACCTCTAATCCATAAACCTCCATCATCTGCATCTAGTGATTTACACACTCCTAAACCTATCTCAGAAAAAAATATCATTAATTATAATATGAAGTAATAAAAACTGCCTTGTGGGATCCCAATCTCTAACTCTTAACAACCCGATTATAACCTGCCCACCCGTACCTGACGCAAGATGTCCAATTAAAAAAACTCAGGAAAAAGTTAGATATTCCCCTCCTCCATCCTCATTTCCACAATTTCATAAAAAGCCTTTCCTTCCATAAATGCCATCTGCCTTTTGAATAGTAAAAATACTGGTGTTACAACATCTATATTTAACTGTGATTTCCTAATATCATCTTCCAAACATAAAAATGAATTCAATGTCATAGTTGCCCACCCATACCTTTACAAGACATCTAAAGAAGATCAATCAGATAAAATTGTACAATAACCCCCTCAATTGCATTTCCAAAAATTAATTTAAAGTCCGTCCTTCAATAAATATCATTTGCCTTTTCAATATCAAAATATCTGACTATTACATCTTTATTTACCTGTGCTTTCCTTATATGATCTTCCAAACCCCAAACTGATTCCAGTGTTATCCTACCCTTCCGAATTCCCCTGTGATAAAACATGAAATCACCTCTTTTATCGAAAATATAACTCAAACGCTTGATTACCATACATTCCACAAGTTCACATAAAGGAGACGTTATTGATATTGGCCTATAACAAGGAGGATCAGACGGGGAGATCCAGGTTTTAGAATGGGCACTACTACAACTGTTTTCCATGAGGAAAGTCGATGGCTAAACCTCCAAATACGATTCAAAAAGTTAATGTTTTCACAAAAGAAAATTAAATACATACCTATTGAATCAAGAATTTCTACTACTAGTTCCTCATACATTTTATTCCCAGTCACAACTCTATACCCTGTCACTTTCCTTATACAACTGGCAACACCACCCTTCTACTAACTAACCTGTCAAGCCTAATGACAATATAATCCTGCACAGGAATAAAAACTTAAAATGAGCAGGTTTCCTGAACAGATATAACATCAGAAGAGTCTGACAAATCAGAAATAAACTTCTTACAGTCTTGACCATTATAAATCAGAGTTCTCTCATTTCATTGCAATATTTTAATCCTATTATGTATGTTCACAAGTAGACTGGGATACAGATACCCCACCCAACTTAATTTACTTTACTTTAATTTACTTCATTTTTAAGGCTTCCCACAAAACACCAGTTACACCAAGATACCTTTCTGCAGCTTTCACAATAATTTTAATTTACTCAGTAGGATGAGATGTCTGAGCAGTACAATTCACCACATCGGTTAGAAACATTACAAACTTCATTTTATCCGGCAGTAAAGTATCTTTGGTGGGAGAACTGTGATGCCGGCATATCCACTGACGTCACAGTCTGTGCTCTGACTGGGAACACTTTATCCAGTTTACCTGCTCTGCTTGCTGTACTTGTCCATAACAGGCCCTTCTGCTCCTTGTGTTGTTCTGAACCAAATGAACCGGACATTTCATGCGTTATCAAACCAATCTCTCTGCCTACACAAGGAACACATCCACTCCGTCTGTGCCTCCCACGATCCTGCAAACGTCTGTCAGTCCTCCCTCAGCCTCTGCCGGAGATTACCCGAGATTGTCCAGTCTCACTTTATCCGAGCAGCATCCTGTTAAGCCTCTTCCACTCACCATCCAAAACCTCTGCATTATTCCTGCATTAGAATGCAATTCTCCAGATGCAATATAACTGCCTGACACTGGAACCAATATCTGGAGTAGTTAGCTCGGATTCCAAGCTCCCTCTGTCGATCAATACGGTCCAATCCCATCCCATGAATATAACCGCAAAGGGGTAATGCTGAGCCTTTATAACACTCTACTCAGGTCACACTCGGAGTTTTGTCAACAGTGTTGTGTCCCATATCTCGGACAGGATGAGTTGTCATTGGAGAGAGTCCAAAGGAGGTTCAGAAGGATGATTCTGCGAATGAAGGGGTTAACATATGAGGAGCATTTGTCAACTTTGAGCATGTCCAGCCTGGAATTCTGAAGAATGCAGAGGGAATCTCATAGAAACCTGCTGAATGCTGAAAGAACCAGATAAGGAGGATGCGGAGAGGAATGTTTCCAATAGTGGGGATATCAAGATCTAGAGGGCACAGCCACAAAGTTGAGGGGCCACCTTTTCAAAACAGAGGTAAGGTGGATTTTTTTTTTATTAGACAGGGAGTAATGGATGTTTGGAATGCTCTGTGAAAGACTGCGGTAGAGGCCAAGTCTGTGGGTATATTTAAGGCAGAAGTTGATTGTTTCCTGATCGGTCAGGGCATCAAAGGATATGGTGAGAGGTCAGGTGTATGGAATTGAGTGTGATCCGGGATCAGCCATGACAGAAAGGCAGCAGACTCGATGGGATGAATGGCCTAATTCTGCTCCTATGTTTTATGGTCTTATGGACACAAACCCCCTCAATCATGATGAATCTCCTCTGCAGTCTTCCAGCACAAAACGCCCTTTGTACAGAATGCTAAGCGGAACTGAATGCAACTTTTCAAGAACTTTGGCAAGTCAGGCAGCATCTATTGAGAGGAATAGAGTCAATGTTTGGGACAGAGCCCCTCCCTTACGACACTGACACAGGCCCTTCGGCCCAACTTTTCCATGCTGTCCTGGTGTCCATTTAAACTAATCCCTCTGCCTGCCTTTGACACAGAACATAGAAATCTACAGCACATTACAGGCCCTTCGGCCCACAATGTTGTACCAGCTATGTAAAGTACTCTAGAAACTGTCTAGGATTTCCCTATTGTACGGCCGTCTATTTTCCTAAGCTCCATGTACCTATCTAAGAGTCTCTTACAATATCCTATTGTATCTGCGTCTACCACTGTCACTGGCAGTGCATTCCACACACCATCCACTCTCTGTGTGAAAAACTTACCCCTGACATCCCCCTTGTACCGATTTCCAAGCACGTTAAAATTATGTCCCCTCCTGTTAGTCATTTCACTCCCTCTTTCATATCCACATTCTTTTTGTAGTGAGGTGACCAGAGTTGAACACAGTACTGCAAGCGGGGACGAAATGTCTCCTAATATAGCTTCAACATTACCTCACAGCTCTTGAACTCAATCCCACGGTTGATGAATCCATCACACCAGACGCCTTCTTAACAACACTGCCAACCTGTACAGCAGCTTTGAGTGTCGTATGGACACGGACCCCAAGATCTCTCTGACCCTCCACACTACCAAGAGTCTTACCATTAATGTTATATTCTGTGTTCAAAATTGACCTGTCGAAATGAACCACTTCACACGTATCTGTGTTGAACTCCATCTGCCACTTCTCAGCCCAGTTCTGCGTCCTATCTATTTCCCACTGTGATCTCTGACAACCCTCCAGACTACCCACAACACCCCCGACTTCTGTGTCATCAGCGGGGCCTTCTGGGAGTTGTAGTCAGTATGTCTTCCTCCCCGCTAAATCCCTGCATTTTTTTTTCTCGGCCACCACAGACATCACCGGAATGGACTCACCGAGGCGTCGGAGGAGAACCGCACCCGTCCCTGTGGGTGCCGAGACCGGCGACCACCGACCGCAGCGACTCGCTGAACTCCGCCATGGCGATGGAGCGGAAGAGGAGGAGCCGGACATGAGGCCGATTTACACCAGTCTATCGTAGGTCAGACCCGCCTCTAAACCCTGAATTCATTGGCTGCAGTGCGTGTCGGTCAAATGAGATCTCTCACGCTGATTAGTTAATATGAACGTCAGTCAGCCTTCCTGTCTCTATGAGCTTGAGTTTGGATTTATATCGGGGATCGGATGCCACTTGTAGGAGGTGGAGTCTTTGGTAAAGCAAATTGGGAGAAATGTAAGTTTTTAATGTGATGATGCATCTGTCTCCAAGTGACACTATTAAGAATAAAACGACACAGGTCTTGGTGAGGAAGGATGTGATTTACTGGAGGTCATATTGGCATAATATTTGAAGGGATATTTAACTTGGAGTTGTTTGGAGTATGATTTAGAAAATGGTGGGGGCGGATTTGAAATGATCTTAATATTTCAGCATTGATTAATGAGGGCAAAATGTTTGTTACTGAAACAGGGAAGGTTGTGTTACTGGCTGGGTCATGTGCTGTGATTCATAATAAAGATAATTTAAGTGACTAAGTTATGCAATATAGGGATATGTTTCGAAGTGAATACCCTGATGTGTTGGAAGTCAGCTGTATCAATGATAGTATCATTGACGTAGAGTTTTCTTTGTACAATTTTTTAAAGTCTATTATTTATGCGTCAGGCATCCCCAGGAAGGGGTGATGTATGTATTTGTAACTGTATGTAATTCTCTTTTACAAAAATATTAACATTTTTGAATCCTGTTTAGAGATTGGGCCATCTCCCTCCCTCATGGAATATGGCAGCAGGATAGCCTGTTTTCTGAAACCTGGCAGATCCCAGTGTGATCCTTCTAATTATGGCCTATATCGTTAATGTCTCATTTATGTAAACTTATGGAATGTATGGTCATAGAGCGCTTCAGTTATATTTTGGAAAGAGAGATGATATAGTGTTTTATTAGAGTGGATATTGGAAGGATAGAATGACATTGGAATCAGTTTTAGGTTTGGAAGATGATTATAGGAAAGCACGGCTAAATAAAGATGTTGTAATAGCAGTATTTTTAATACTGTAAATACATATGGTATGGAAGGACTTTTGATTACATTTTGGAAATTAGGAATGAGGGGAGATTGCATAATTGATCTGAGTTTTTTATTTGGACGGACTGTGCAGGTATGGGTGGGCATGTTATGTTTGTGTTTCTATGAAATGGAGAGTGTGACCCCACAAAGCAGTATTTTCAGCCCTTGATTATTTAATATTATGATTAATGGCATTTTCTCTGAGATGGGTACGCTGGGTGAATCACTTTATACAGATGATATAGCTTTCTAGATTAGAGGTAGCATTTCAATTTTACTGCAAATACGATGCAATTTACAATTAATAGGTCAAACAGTGGGCAAATAGATGAAGATTTTAAGTTTTCAGTCACTAAAACACGTTATGTGTTTTACTAACAGGATTAATAGACCTGCACTTGATTTGAAATTATATGGTCAAACTCCTGAAAATATGTCAGTGGTAAGATTTCCAGGCAAGTGGATGGATAATAAGCTGACATGGAAGCACCATATCAGTAAAATAATTGATAACTGTAAAGGAGCATTAAATATCCTCAGGCGTCTGTGTGGGTGTTCTTGGAGTGCAACATTAAAATCTTTTTGACCATTTATATTTGTGTAATTCAATCTGTTCTTGATTCTGGCTGTGTGGCTTATGGATCAGTTTCATGTCCAACTTTTAAATGTTTGTGTGTGATACGACCACAGGCTTTAAGATTGTGTTGTGGTAGTGTAAGGCCATCCCCTGTTTCAGCTTTACTGGTTGAAATAGGACAATTGCCCTTACAGCGACAGAGGCTGAAGTTGATGTTAACAAATTGGATTAATTTGAGGGGGCAAATAAATTATCATCCTGTGCTAGAGGACAGTTGGTAACATCACAAAAAGATTGTTTTTAGTTTCAGGTGACTGGGTTCATATCACGCTGGGAATATGGGTGTATCTGATGATCCAATATGTCCCACTGTAGCTTTCTCGGTAACCCCATTTTGTTTTTATTCCCCAATGACTTTAGTTAATTTTAGGTTACACAACTGGATTCTGTTCGGCCTGAGAGTCTGTTGGTTCATGAGTATATTAATGACAGTTATTATCATACGGTAACTATTTTTACAGATGGATTGAAACATAATTTAACTGGGAATGTTGGTGTGGCTGTTTTCTTTTTGTGTGTGTGAGTTGCAGGTAATGATAAAGAAATCACTTACCAGCCATTTATGGGTATATGAAGCAGAATTCTTTGTCAGCATTACAGTGGGTGGAGTAAATTGCAGACATCTCACCTCTCCCGGAAGTTCCGGGAGTCTCCCGCATATCGAAAGTGGGTCCCTGACGCCCAGAAATTATATACAATATCCCGGAACTCGATTTTTTTTGAGAGGGACAGCGAGCATCCTGATTGGTCTCTCTTCATGCTAAGCGTGGTCCCCAACTACCGGGCCGCGAGGAAACAACATGACCACGCCCCCGCCTCCCCGGGGTCAGCCGGTCTGCAAGAATATTGTCAATATTTAACCGGTCTGTGATGCAAAAGAGGTTGGGGACCCCTGATTTAAACTAGCTGGCTGGCTGCTAAGGAGCTATGCTATTGATGTCCAACGTGATGAGGCCAAACTCCCTGTAGGCTTGCTTAATGTTGTAATAGAATAAACATGATAATATAATAGAATGTAAGCACATATTTTAATGTCATTTGCAGCATATACCCAACTTGGTTTACAGATTAGACAAAATCACTAAACAAAGTATTACATACACCCTTGGAGGTCGAGGGGGTGGGGGGTGGAGGGAAAATGGGGTTGCGGGGGGCGGGGCGGAGGGGTGCTACCTCCCTGAAATGACTTTTTGCATGGTGGGTTGTCTGAAATTGGTCCTCGCAGACTTTTAATATGCTCATAATCCTTTTCGGATTTGATGAGCCTCAAAACAGGTCATTCTAGCAGTGGGTCAGATTGACTGTTGGAAACTCATCAAGCAGTATTTCATGTACAAAGTTTGGTTTATGTGTCTGCACATTATGGACCCTGCACAGCGCACTGGTGAGGGAAATGATCAGGCTGACTGTTTAGCAACAAAACCTGTTGGAAGTTCAACTGTGGATATCGACCTTCCACTTAGCAAATTAGAAGTTATGGGGTTGGTAGTGTTAAGAATTGGGGACTTATGCAAGACTCGTAGGATAAAGGACAGGCACCTTTACAGAATACATAAACCAGCTGGGTTTATAGAAGAAGGGCTTTAAACAAGAACGGAAGAAATAATATTGACACGACTTAGAACTGCCAAGTCTGTGCTTAATTATGCCTTGTATCTAATTGGAAAACTTCATTCTGTGTCGTGTACATATTGTCATTATGAAACTGGTAAACACATACTATTTCAGTGTGAAGCAGATATGGCTGAAAAAAAAAATCAAATGCAATCTTCAGTACAATCTTTTGGGGGGGGGTTGGTAGTTTTCAGATAAAAACTTTATTAAGTTAACGGACTGACTTTAAATTAATTCGCAGTGTTGAACGGGCAAAGGCCTATAATAACGGTAACGTCACAATTATATCGGGGACATCAATATGCAAAGGGTTGGTAAAATCAGGTTGTTGTTCGATCACGATAGGGCATTTGCTGAATGCCTACGAGATGGATTTTTAAAGCAGATTGTGTTTGGGCCTACTTGTGACAAAGGCCATCTTGGATTGGGTGTTGTACAATAACCCTGATCTTATTTGGGAGCTGAAAGTAAAGGAACCGTTTGGAGGCAGTGATTATAATATAATTGAATTCGTTCTGCAATTTGAGAGGGAGAAGCCCAAGTCACATGTATCGGTCTGGCAATGGAATGAAGGGAATTACGGAGGCATGAGAGAGGAATTTGCCCAGGTGAATTGGAGGAGGATACTGTGGGGATGACGGCTGAACAGAGGTGGCTGACGTATCTGGGAATAGTTTACAAGGCGCAGGAGAGACATGTCCCACAGAAGAATCTCTCAAATGGCAGGGATAGGAATTGGTGGCTGACAAGGGAAGTTCAGGACTGTGTATTACCTAAGGGAATGGCATATAATGGCAGGATACTGGGTAGTGTGGAGGAGCAGAGGGATCTGGGGGTACATGTCCACAGATCACTGAAAGTTGCCTCACAGGTAGATAGGGTAGTTAAGAAAGCTTATGGGGTGTTCACTTTCATAAGACGAGGGATAGAGTTTAAGAGTCGCGATGTAATGATGCAGCTCTATAAAACTCTGGTTTGGCCACACTTGGAGTACTGTGTCCAGTTCTGGTCACCTCACTATAGGAAGGATGTGGAAGCATTGGAAAGGGTACAGAGGAGATTTACCAGGATGCTTCCTGGTTTAGAGAGTATGCATTATGATCAGAGATTAAGGGAGCTGGGTTTTACTGTTTGGAGAGAAGGAGGATGAGAGGAGACATGATAGAGGTGTACAAGATAATAAGGGGAATTGATAGAGTGGATAGACAGCGCCTCTTCCCCAGGGCACCACTGCTCAATACAAGAGGACATGGCTTTAAGATAAGGGATGGGAAGTTCAAGGGGGATATTAGAGGAAGATTTTTTACTCGGAGAGTGGTTGGTGCGTGGAAGCACTGCCTGAGTCATTGGTGGTAGCAGATACACTCGTGGAGTTTAAGGGACTACTAGACAGGTATATGGAGGTATTTAAGGTGGTGGTTTATATGGGATGCAGGGTTTGAGGGTCAGCACAACATTGTGGGCTGAAGGGCCTGTACTGTGCTGTACTATGCTATGTTCTGTATAAGGTAGAAAAGGTGAGCAGGATGTTGGATTATTGAAATGCTCATAAAATCCAACAAAAGGCAACGAAAAAAGCCATAAGAATGCTAAAGATGAAACATGAGGGCAAACTAGCCAATAATATAAAGCAGGATACTAAAAGTTTAGTTTTCAGTTACATGAAGAGTGAAAGGAAAATGAGAGTTGATATTGGACCACTGGAAAATGATGCTGGTGAGGTAGTGATGGGGACAAAGAAATGTCAGATGAACTTAATGAACACTTTGTATCAATCTTCACTGTCTTTCCCAGTCAGCACCGCCCCCACTTGTCCCATTTAACCTGTCTCAGTGCGGGTGGACTTTAGGACCCGGGGGAGCTCAGGACCCGCCGCCCGCGGCTGCTGCTGAATCCGCGTTGTTTCTGTTCTGTTGTCCGATGCGATGAACGAGTTAAAATTAACGGATCGATAATTCTCATCTCGTGTTTATTTCACTCTCCGCACATTTATATTTACAGGGACTTTACTCCTGACGCCGGTCCCGGGACCCGACCCGTTTACAGACCCGGAGCGGAACCGGAGCAGATTCTCAGCCACTGGTTTCCATCCCGAGGCCAGAAGAAAGGATAAAGTTTCCTCGTGAATTTATTCCCAGTGAAGGTGTGGAGACGGGACTTGGTCTCCGCGTTGTAAAATGAAACTGTTCCGGACTGGTAACTGAGATAAACTCCCACCCTCCCGGGGATGGGACCGGCAGGGAGACGGGGCCCAGGGGAGATGAACACGTCATAATCCCGATGTAACACGTCACCAACCCGCCCGATGACCCAAATCCGGTCTCCGGACTCAGACTGACCCATCCCTCCCTCTCCACAGACTCTGCGGCGACTCCCAGATACCAGCCCCGAATCCCCGTCACCTCCACCTCCCAGTAATGTCTCCCCGATGTGAATCCCTCCGATCCCAGCACACAAGGCCAGTCTGTGAATCTCTTCCCGGTGTCAGGGAGATCCCTCCGGGTCCGGGTCCATCTCACACTCTTCCGATCCTCAGACACCTCGAGCCGCGGATGCGCCGTTTCCACATCCAGGGTGACAGAGACTGGGGGGAGAAGCAGAGAATCAGAGAGTCCCCGGGGATCGGGGGGAGACTCGGGCAGCGCGGCCCCGGGGATCGGGGGGAGACTCGGGCAGCGCGGCCCCGGGGATCGGGGGGAGACTCGGGCAGCGTGGCCCCGGGTATCGGTGGAAAGGCCGCTAGGCCTCAGGCGCTCGGGTGACCGACAGGAACCTTTCCCGAGGTTTGACACGATGAAAGCGGATGGACAACTAATGTCTCCCCAAGGGGTTTCCGTTGGACGGAGAGCAGAGATTTCCCGATCAAACAGACACAAAATGCTGGAGGAACCGAGCAGGTCAGGCAGCATGTGTGGGGAGAGGTGAACAGTCTACATTTCAGGTGGACATCTTCCCTCAAGAACGGAAATACATAGGGGAGATAGACAGCAGAAACTAGAGCGGGATAGGGATGGATTAAGATGGGCAGGGGGTGCGTGACCAGCTTGCTTTAATGAGCTAGTCCCATTTGTCCATTATTCCTCTCACCTTTGTTATCCACGTATCTGCCAAGATCTATTTTAAAACATTCTCCCTGTACCCATCTCTACAGTTGATCGAGGGCCCGGTGTAAACAGAGATAACCCTCTTCCCCTTCCACTTTATCTTTTCCCTTACTGATTTTTCTCCTGGAACCTACCACCCACCCGCCCCCCACCTTCTTTATCGGGCCTCTGCCCCTCCCTCTACATCCTGACGAAAGGTTTCGGCCCGAAACGTCAACCGATCTTTTCCACGGATGCTGCCCGACCTGCTGAGTTCCTCCAGTATGTTGTGAGTGTTGCTTTAACCCTCTTCCCTGTCCACTGTACCATGAATTTTAGTGTCACCCATAAACCTACTAATTATGTCACCTACATTATCATCCAAATCATTAATATGATTGACAAACAACCGCGGCCCCAGAACTGATCTCTGCAGGTCACAGGCCTCCAGTCCTCTGTGTTTCAGAGACACTTGGACAGACACTTCAATAGACAAGGCACAGAAGGAGACTGACCTAATGCTGGCCAATGGGATGAATGTAGATGGGTAAATAGGTCAGCACAGAGGTGATGGGTCAAAGGGCACATTTCTATGTTGTACGGCGATGGCTCTGTGAACTGAATGGCTATGAACCCCAAACCCCCCTCTCCCTACGGGTGCTGAGAATTCCAAACAGACAGAGATCCCTGACCCTTGACACCGCAGACAGTGGAATCATCCTCGCTGCATCCTTGCTGCCAGTTGACTTCTGAAAGAATGTTGTGTTTCCCTGAGATCTCGTCTCATTCTTCTGAACAGGAAACAGAGAACATAGAACAGTACAGCACAGGAACAGGCCCTTCATTCAATGTTAACATTCATTTGTGAGTGTGAAGTGTGGAGTGGGGGAGTGTGAAGGTTCGAGACAGTAAAGGAGGTGATAATGGGAACCAGCAGGGGAGTGATGAACGGCAGATTGAACCAGAACCAGGTGAGGGAGGGGTGGAAAGCCTGTGGGTGAACTGTGTGTGTAGACGTAACGAGAAGCTGGAGGGGGACAAAGATGGAGATGAGGATCCCTTTGTCCCCTTTCCCACAACCCCATCACCCGCAGCTCCTCGTCCGGACAGGGGAAGAATTTGCAGGGACCCTTAAACAACACGGGTTATGATGCACGGTATCATCCCAAACCGTCAACTCCAGTCTTTGTTGTTCTGCAATTATCTCTGCTTGTGTCCCCTTCCAATCTACTTTGCCCAGCAACTCCCTCAAGCCTCTGCAACTAACTTTACTCCTCTCTGACTCATCTCCCTTTACATCTCCTGATATATCTGACTTTATCTCCCTGTCAAACTCTGGCGTGAATTCTATCATTTTATGATCACTGTTTCCTAAGGATTCTTTTCCCTTAAGCTCCCAAATCATATCTGGTTCATTATAAAAATCCCACTCCTGAATTGCCTTTCTCCCATGGGGCTCAACCACAATTTGTTCTAAAAAACCATCTCGGGGGCATTCTACAAATTTCCTCTCCTGGAATGCAGCACCAACATGATTTTCCCAATCTACCTGCATGTTGAATCCCCCCATTCCGACCGTCGCCTTGCCCTTTTTTCCATCTCCTGGTGTAATTTGTATCCCATTTCGATCCTGGCTACTATTTGGAGGTCTGTATATAATTACCATCAGGGTCTTTTTACCCTTGCAGTTGTTTAACTCTACCCACAATGACTCAACATCTTCCAGTCCGATGTCACCTCTCTCTAAGGATTTCATTTCAATTTTTACCAACAAACCCTCCACATCCCCTCTGCCTACCTGCCTGTCCTTTGAATATAAGGTGTATCCTTGGATGTTGGACTTCAACCAGGATCTCCTTTGAGCCATAATTCAGTGACGCCAACAACGTTATACCTGCCAATCTCTACCTGTGCTACAACATCATCTACCTTATTCCGTATACTGGAGCATTCAAATATAACACCTTCAGTCCTGTATTCATCAGCCTGTTCAACACTGTCCACATGAAATTAAGCAAGATCTTTGATGTCGATGATAGACCACGCTGGGGGTATTGTCTGCATTTCCGCTTCCCCGAATATGAGGAAACATAGAAACATAGAAAACATACAGCACAATACAGGCACTTCGGCCCACAAAGCTGTACTGAACATGTCCCTACCTTAGAACTACCCAGGCTTTACCCATGGCCCTCTATTTTTCTTATCTCCATGTAGCCATTCAAGAGTCTCTGAAAAGACCCTGTCTTTTCCGCCTGCACCACCACTGCCGGCAGCCCATTCCACGCACTCACCACTCTCTGCGTGAAAATACTTGGACAGGCACACTGAGAGGAAATGGTTAGAGGGATATGGGCAAACACACACAAATGTGACATGCTCAAGAAGACGCCTTAGTCTTGCAGATGCATGAGTGGGCCGTCGGTTAAACATCCATCAAACCCCTCCTAGATCATTCCCATGAGGAATCTGACCCTGGAGTATGTCTGTGAACTGTTGATGTGACCTCACGTCAGAGGCAGCTCAATGCTTCAGAAAGACTGGGTAAGGAGGACAGATTTCATTCCTCAATGGGAATTTGTGCCTGTCTCTTTGACCGTGTGTCACACTCTGATATTATGTGTGTGTTTATGTGTTGATTGTGGTAAATATCAGTGTGTTTGTGTGTACACATTGAGGGAGAGTGTGCACATTTAAATATTTGTATGTCACAGTGTGTCATCACATGTCTGGTGTGTGCTGACAATGTGTGACATGTGTCAGTTCTTTAAATATGTAAATTACCGTGTCTGAAGAGAATAGTTTCCAGGTTACTGAGGGAAATAACAACGTACATTGCTGAGACTCTGACTACAATCTGCCCATTCCTCTTGTGTATGTGTGTGGGGGAGTTTTGCCAGGCCGGTTATGCTATGTGTGCTTCTCCCGAAATGAAATCTTGAAAAATGTCAATGCTGGTTGGTGTGTCTGGGCTCATTCTCACAATGCTTCAATGTAGTGGTTTGATAACCATAAGACCATAAGATATAGGAGCAGAATTAGGCCATTTGGCCCATCGAGTCTGCTCCACCATTCAGTCATGGCTGATCCTTTTTCTCTCCTCCTCAGCCCCACTCCCCGGCCATCTCCCCACAACGTTTGATACTGTGTTCAAACTCTGTTTCTAAATAGACACGCCTTTATCTTGAGGCTGTGCCCTCTTGTCCTAGACTCCCCCCACCATGGGAAACATCCTTTCCACATCTTCTCTGTCTTGGCCTTTCAGCATTCGAAAGGTTTCAATGAGGTTCCCCCCTCATCTTTCTAAATTCCAGCGAGTACACGTACAGAGCTATCAAATGTTTCACGTCTGATAACCCTTTCATTCCCGGAATCATCCTTGTGAACCTTCGCTGAACACTCAACAATACCAGCACATCTTTTCTTAGATGAGGAGGCCAAAACTATTCTCAATACTCAAGGTGCGGCCTCACCAATGCCTTATAAATCCTCAGCATCACATCCCTGCTCTTGTATACTAAACTCCTTGAACTGAATGCTAACAATGGATTTACCTTCCCTACAACTGACTCGACCTGCAGCTTAACTTTTAGGGTGTTCTGCAGAAGGACTCCCAGGTCCATTTCCATCTCAGATTTTTGGATTTTCTCCCCATTTAAAATAATCTGCATATTATGTCGACTACCAAAGTACATGACCATGAATTTTCCAGCATTGTATATCCTACCAACCAGCCAATGCTCTAACCGTACCAATAATATTTCTGTAATACCGTGGGCTCTTAACTTGGTAAGCAGCCTCATGTGTTCAACCTTGTCAAAGGCTTCTGAAAGTCCAAATATACAACATGCACTACAACCCCTTTATCTACCCTACGTGTAATCTCCTCAAAGAATTCCAACAGGTTTGCCAGGCAAAATATTCCCTAAAGGAAGCCATGCTGACTTGTCCTATCTTGTCCAGTGTCACCAAGTATTCCATAACCTCATACTTAACAATTGACACTAACATCTTCCCAACCACAGAGGTGAGGCTAACTGGTCTATAATTTCCTTTCTGCTGCCTTCCTCCTTACTTATAGAGTCGAGTGATATTTACAGTTTTCCAGTCCTCTAGCACCATACCAGAGCCCAATGATTTTTGAGAGATCATTTCAAATGCCTCCGCAATGTCTACCGCTACCTCTTTCAGAACACTCGGGTGCAGTTCATCTGGTCTGAGTGACTTATGTCCCTTTTTGAGCACCTTCTCCCGTGTAACAGTAACTGCACTCACTTCTCTTCCCTCGCACTCTTCAACATCTGGCACAGTGCTAGTGTCTTCCACAGTGAAGACTGATGAAAATACTCATTTAGTTCATCTGCCATCTCTTTGTTCCCCGTTATTATATCTTCGACCTTATTTTCTAACTGTCCTATATCCACTCTCATCTCTATTTTATTTTTTACAATACTTGAAAAACAGTTTGATATTGTTTGCTCACTTGTTTTAGAAAGACAGGTGTGTAAAAAGGGCCTGAAGGATGATTGGAGACCCGAGTCACCCCAACCACAAACTGTACCAGTTGCTCCCATCCGGGAAATGTACCGCAGCATAAAAACCCCAACAGGGTCCAGGGACAATTCCTTCCACCAGGCCATCAGCCTGCTTAACTCATGCTGAGGTAACTGTATTTCTACGTTATATTGACAAGCATGTTATACATGAAATTTATCTTGAAGAGAACAAGAAGAAAGCCCTTAACTCCGAGTGGAGTCATCGGGATGCAGTTATGACGGCGTTTTTTAAGCAGGCTTTCTTATTTTTATGAGGCCGAGTTGCTAGCTCGACGCTCAACCCAGCACGAACACTGTAAATGGCACATTTAGACGGAGACATAACGTAAAGAATTTTACTGCTTGTGCATATGAAGAATGCAAGTAATAGTCAGTTCAATTCAATTTAATATTTCAGTTTTCCCCTCCCAATCATTCTTTCAGTTCCTCTCTGTAGGTATTTAAAAGCTTCCCAATTCTCTGGCTCCTATTAATTTTTACTTTGTTGTATGCCCACTCTTTGCATTTACATTAGCTTGTCTTCCCTTGTCAGCCATTTTGCCATTTGAGTATTTATTTATTTTTGGAATACATCTATCCTTCACCTTCCTCATTTTCCCAGAAACTGACACCATTTCTGACAAATATACTTTGGCCAACTCCTTTCTCGGACCACTGTAATTTCTTCTGCTCCTCTGAAATACGACAACGTCAGACGTTACTTTATCCTTATCAAATTACAAGTTGAATTCAGTCATGTTGTGAGCACTGCCTCCTAAGGGTTCATTTACCTAATCACCTCCGGTTCAATACATAACACCCAACCCAGTAGAGCTGTTCCCCGAGTAGGCTCATGGACAAACTGCTTGATAAAACATCACACAGCATTCAACAAATTCACTCTCTTGAGATGCATTACCAACCTGATTTTCCCAATTGACCTGCATGTTGAAATCTCCCATGACTATTATAACATTGTCCTTTTCATCGGCCTTTTCTATTTCCAGTTGTAATCTGTGGTCCACATCCAGCTACTGTTGGGATCCTGTATATGACTGTCATCAGTCTCATTTTCACTTTTGCAGTTCCTTCACTCAACCCACAAGGATTCAACATCTTCCAATCCCATGTCACATCTTTCTACCGATTTACCAGCAGAACCACACCAACCCCTCTGTCTACCTTCCTATACCACCGATACATTGTGTAACCTTGGACATTCAGCTCCCAACTACAACCATCCTTCAGCCATGATTCAGTGATGGCCACAACATCATACCTGACAATCTGTAACTGAGCAACAAGATCATCCACCTTATTTCTCACACTCCATGCATTGAGATATAACACTTTGTGTACTGTATCTGCTACCCTTTCTATTCTGCATCCCTAATGCACTGGTACTCACCCTGCTGGCTGCAATTTTGTCCTTGTATCTGCCCGCCCCATCTGACAGTCTGACTGCATGATATCTTTACATTTTTACCATCAGTCCTATCCCCTCACTCATTCCCAACCCACGCCCCCCCAAACCAAATTACAGACAATTCTCACTTCAAATTGGAACTTAATTAAACAAGGAGAAATGAATCTTTGTAAGTTTTACCTCGATTAACGGCATCAAGTGTTTCTCTCAGCACTGTGTTTAACAAATAGGGGTGATAGAATTTTTCAAACGGTTGGGCCTCATCTGTCACTGACAATTCCTGGACATCGTCATTAATCCTGTAAATATTAAACTACTTGTTATAAACTGCTAGTTTGAACTATACCGATTTTCAATAAAGAGTATGCCCTACCTGCTGTTCCGACGAGCTTCCTCCTGAAATAAATCAAACATAAATCTGATTAGACTTGGACTTACTGTCCTCATCATGAATTTCATCCAAGTCATGACAAGGTGTTGAAAATTCCCACTCCCACGGTAACTCACAAACACAACCAATACAGAACCACCGGTTAAATTACAGGGAAAGTTCCTGAATGTCAGACCATTACTGAAAGGATGAAACTTACAAGGAAGACGGGACAGGTTGTGCATTTTCATCTGGATAGACATTAGGGTGATAAGATGTAGGAATTTAAGATCAATGATGGATTTAATTGTGTGCAGGGGTGAGGGATGTACCTCTATTTATGGGAAAAATTGTGGAAGATGAAGTTCAGATGGATTTTAATAAATCCCATAAGAAATTTAGTGAAGAGGAGCTCGCTACCATTGGAGTGGTTGAAGCGGAACAGCAGAGATTGAATGTAATGGGAAAACTGTATCGTATCATTTCTTAATGCATGCATTACTAAATGAAAATGAAAGAGAACTACGTGTCTTCATAATCTAAAAAAAAAAAACTGGATAAAGACGTGAGGGACCATGGAGTTCAGGGCACTGTTGCTGGGGGTGGGAAGAGAATTCTGAAGCAGGGAAATTGTTAGAGGATGACGGACCGAATGGCCTGTTTATGATGGAGACCATCAGATGTACCCCCGGCCACTGTGGGCGGGTGAGGTAGAAGATTGCTGAGCCTCTGGCGATGATCTTTGCATCATCAATGGGGACGGCAGATGTTCCGGAGGATTAGAGGGTTACAGATGCTGTTCCCTTATTCAAGAAAGGGAGTAGAGATAGCCCAGAAAATTATAGACCAGTGAGTCAACTTCAGTGGTTGTTAATTTGATGGAGAAGATCCTGAGAGGCAGGATTTGTCAAAGGCAGGTCGTGCCTTACGACCCTGATTGAATTTTTTGAGGATGTGACAAAACATATTGATGAAGGTAGAACAGTAGATGTAGTGTAAATGGATTTCAGCAAGGGATCCAATGGGACATTGATTTGTGCAACCAGAATTGGCTTTCCCACAGAAGGCAAAGAGTGGTTGTAGACAGGTCATATTCTGCATGGAGGTCGGTGACCAGTGGTATGCCTCAGAAATCTGATCTGGGACCCCTTCTCTTTGTGATTTTTATAAATGACCTGGATGAGGAAATGGAGGGATGGGTTAGTAAATTTGCTGATGACACAAAGCTTGGGGTGTTGTGGATAGTGTGGAGGTCTGTCAGAGTTTACAGCGTGACAGCGATAGGATGTGAATCTGGGCTGAGAAGTGGCAGTTTGGAGTTCAAACCAGATAATGGTGAAATATGATGGCAGACTTTGGTATTAATGGTAAGACTCTTGGCAGTGTGGAGGATCAGAGGGATTTTGGGGTCCGAGTCCATAGGACACTCAAATCTGCTACACAAATTGACTCTGTGGTTAAGAAGGGATTCGGTGCATTGACCTTCATCAACCGCGGGACTGAGTTTAGGAGCCGAGCGGTAATCTCACAGCTATGTAAGAGCCTGTTCAGACCCCACTTGGAGTACTATGCTCAGTTCTGGTCACCTCACTACAGGAAGGATGTGGAAACCATAGATAGGGTGCAGAGGAGATTTACAAAGAAGTTGCCTGGATTGGGGAGCATGCCTTATGAGAATAGGTTGAGTGAACTCGGCCTTTTCTCCTTGGAGCGACGGAGGATGAGAGGTGACCTGATAGAGGTGTATAAGATGATGAGAGGCATTGATCAGAGTCAGAGGCTTTTTCCCAGGGCTGAAATGGCTAGCACGAGAGGACACAGTTTTAAGGTGCTTGGAAGTATGTACAGAGGAGAGGTCAGGGGTAATATTTTTACGTAGAGAGTGCTGAATGTGTGGAATGGGCTGCTGACAACGGTAGTGGATGCCAATACCACGGGGTCTTTTAAGAGACTCCTGGATAGGCACATGGAGCTCAGAAAGATAGAGGGCTATGGGTAAACCTAGGTAATTCCTAAAGTAAGGACATGTTGGACTGAAGGGCCTGTATTGTGCTGCAGGTTTTCAATGTTTACATTTCTACGTCTCTAATGTGAAACTTATGTGAAAAATTAAAGAAACATTGAAAGTTTCCCTAACCTGATGGAAACCGGATACAGGGGATAAGTCTGATGTGTGGGTCACATTCTATGTTTTCACGGATTGACAGAGAGACCCTCAAACCCACCGCACCAAACACACTCACAGCCTGTGACTGGAACTGGGTGTTAATGGGAGATTTAGAGGATATTTAACGTGATAAGTAAGGACACAATCAGTAGCTCTGTGTTATGATCCGAATAAATTATTTCAGAGAAGTTTGCATTCTGTCCTGGGATGTACAGAAGTTGTGGAAGTCCAGTTTTGGGACAACAACAACCCTGAATAGTTGCATCAATTGTCTGGTGAAAAACAGTTTACTGCCATTTATAGATGCTGTGTGTAGGAGCGACGCATCTGTTTTCTGTCTCTGATACCCCTGTCTGCATTGTTTTCTGTGGTACGTGACTGTTACGGTAACTAGTCACGTGTGTGGGTGCCTGGTAATAGTGAAGGGAATAAGTTACGTATTTGTGCTTTGTTCTGGGCAGTTTTGAGCTGAGGACGGACCAATATCGTATTGTTTGTTGACCGCTCCGTGGCTGATTAATTTATGATTAATTACGCTGATGTTTCATCGCTTCATGATTGTATCTTGCAGATAAAGGACTGAATACATATTTTCGACATTTTGGAAGGTCGTTATTCATGTGATTGGAGGGCTCGTCATACAATCATAACAATCTGTGTGACATCGCCAACAGCAGCAATTGGTTTGTTAGAATTGGCCGCTGTGCTGTGTTTATTTCAAATATACCACTGCTCATTTAGTGGCCTTTGACAGAAACAAACAAATAAAATCCCTCACCTTGAGAAATATCACACTGTCTTTTTGATCCATCTGTTCCTTTAACCCAGTGATTTCCTCCTGAATTAACCTTATATGCTCTTGAATCTCACGAAGAGTTTTCTCCATTGTATTGAGAATCCTCTCCTCTTCTTCCTTGAGATCCCTGAGTAAACTCTGCTCTTTCTCAGTGATAATCTGACGCAGTTCAGTAAACTGGGATGTGATGTGGGTCTGAAGGCTGTGTGACTGTTCCTGTCGAATGAAAGGTGAAGATGAATTTACTGTATTGTTATGTGTATTTCCTTATGACATTAAGGAGACCATTCGGTCCATTAATGTCCATGCTAGCTCTGAAACATTCCCAGCAACCCCATTCACTTACGTTTTCCTGAAACCAATTCTCCCCATTGACCCATTAACTCCCACCTGATTCACATACACCCTCCCCCACCTTCACAGGGTTAATTGTATTTAACCATTCATCCAGCATGTCCGTGGAATGTGTCTGAAACTGTCGTGGTCACAGGGAGAACATGCAAACTCCACACAGACAGCACCAGAGGTCAGGATCGAACCCAGGTCACTGGAGCTGCGATACTCGGCTATTCTGCATTAAAGGGAGCAAAACTATACAGTAATATCAGAAATTCCGCTCAGGAAGCCTCACCCGAACTCCGGAAATCTTCTCTTTCTGTTGCTGCTCCTTTTCCTGGAAGTCTGATTTCATTTTTGTGAGAGAGTCTAAGGAAGATTTAAGCTGATCCTGGAAGTCAGAGAGAGAAGGAAATCGAAACAAAGATGGGTCATAAGAAACAGGTGATCAAACCCGATCATCACACAAAATGCTGGAGGAACTCAGTGAGTCAGGCAGCATCGACGCAGGGGAAATAAACAGTCGACGTTTCGGGATGAGACCCTTCATTAGGACTGGGAAAGAATGGGGCAGAAGCCAGAATAAAACGGTTGGGGATGAGAACTAGCTGACAGGTGACGGGTGAGACAACGTGAGGGGGAACGTGGGGGAGGGTGATGAAGTGAGAAGCTGAGAGGGGACAGGTGGAAGAGGCAAAGAGCTGAAGAAGGATTCTGATACGAGATGGAAGAAACGGGAGGAGCTGGGGCTGTTTGGGGCCTGAACGGTGACGAGGGAGGGGGTTAGGAGTCAGGTGTAGCGCTTGTCCCGCTTCCAGGTGTCAGTGCCAGGAGGGAGATCAGTGGGGAGGAGCGAGTGGATAAGGGCGATACAGTACGAGGAGAGATCCGCATAGAGAGCGGGGAGTTGTGGGGTGTGGGATGGGCTGTGGGACGGACAGATGCTAGAATCCCGTTGGAGATGGCGGAAGTTGCAGCGAATGATGCGTTGGTTATGGAGGCTCGTGTGATGGCATGTAGGAGAAAGGAAATGTGTTAAGTATTACAGTAACGTTAGTTTTTACCATATAGATTTTAACAGCTTCTTTAATCGGTTTGAAGCGGTGCTCTCTGTGTTCCTCCGCCACTGCGCAGATCACACAGATCAGCGACTTGTCCGTTTCACAAAACAGCTTCAGTTCTTCCTCATGTTCCTCGCAGTGAAGTTTACTTTCCTTCCCTTTCGGATTCAGGTTTAGATTTCGAACTTTTTCAGCCAGATTTGCTAAGGCCCGATTGACCCTGAGGGTGCGGTCAGCAATCTCCTCTCTACATTCCGGGCAGGAGTTTCTCTCCTCCCTTTCCCAACACCGTGTGATACAAGAGTGACAGAAGTTATGCCCGCACTCCAGCATAACCGGATCAGTGAAGAAATCCAGACAGATGGGACAAATTACCTCCTCGGTTAAACTCTCGGCCGGTCCTTTCGAAGCCATGTTAACTCCCAGCACTTCCTGATTCAGAACGCTTCCGCCTTCGGGGAGGGGCTGATCTCCTGCAGTACCGCGATTGTCCACTACACGCGCTGCAGACTCGGGGGATGAACATGGTTTTGCGGGATGTGTTCAGTGGAAATTCTGGCCATTTCCATGTTTAGTGTGAGATCAAAAACACATTAAACAGGCAACAGATAAGAAAACGCGGCCATGGACTGTCTAAGCCCGGCTACGAGCGGAGAAGGGTTGGCTATATGGATAGCAACCCCATCTCGTAAAAACCTCGTGCGACAAAAATGTCAGCTGAATCTCCAAAGGCCCCATCACTGCGATCAGAGGACCTTCACCTGGAAGGCGATTGAAGTCGTGTGATCATCCTCGGATCGAGGATGAGGAGAAATTTCCCCACCCACAGTGCGGTGAATATTTGGAGTATTTTCCACAAGTTTTCTAAATTAAAAGGGCTGCTGCTGGCGGCCTGTGCCCCAGTGGGCGTGATGGGCTGAAAAAGAAGCTGAACAGAAATTAAGCCGGAGAGAAGAGCCTGGTTCAGTCTGAGGCAGGGCTCAGGGGGGAGTTCTAAAGACACGAGAGACTGCAGATGCTGGAATCTCTGGTGAGAAACATGATGCTGGAGGAACTGAGCGGGTCAGAATCTATGGAGAGAAATGTACAATCGACTTTCCGGGTCGAGATCCTTCACCTGGGCTGTCTCAACCCGAAATGCCGATTGTCCATTTCCCTCCACAGATGCTGCCTGACCCGTTGAGTTCCTCCAGCAGCTCGTTTTTTCTCAATCTTTCTCCAGGTTTAAAGAGAGTCAGAGTGGAGCGTAAAACCGTGGATTTGTGAACAATGACAATAACTATTAAATTAGCTCATGCCAGGAGAGTGGGGATGTGGAGAGAATATTATGCTGTGCAGTGGTGATGACCGACCTGTGGCTGCAGGAAAAAGCACAGCACTGGACATTGTACGTCACAGGGTGGAAAATGATTTTTTTTTCGGCGAGGTCCTGATTTCAACAGCCCTTCGTGTGAAAAACTTCGTGACTGAACCCATGTCCGTCCCGTTTCCAATAGAAGCCCAGTCTCCCTCACTCTGGACACAGATCAGATGTTGATACTTTTTTGTATCAAAGTAAGATTTATATAAAATATTCAGAATGATAAAACGTGCAATGCCTTTCCCCAAAGAATTTACATTTGTCGTCTATGCGACGTTTAGTGTTTTACATTCGTTAAAACCGATAGGACTGTTGTCGCTCATGTGCCACCCCCCGCCCCCCCCCCCCCCGCCCGGGATCTTACACTCCGACAATAACTGAGAGGCTTCCTGAGCCAACCCGGCCCCTCCCGGTCCAGTACTAGAGGATTTCTATAGTTTCAATGGTGTCCCTGCAGCCTGGAATGTGCCAGTCGGCAGCATTCCTCTACGACAGGGGTTCCCCAACTTTTTTATGCCAAAGACCAATTCCATTAACTTTGGACTCCAGGGTGGGAAACCCTGCTCTCCGGACATCTCGATATGATGACAGACCAACAATTTCCTGGCGTCTTTCATCGAGTTGATGATCTACCAGCAGCACTTACTGTCCGCTTTCCTGTGCGTCCTGGGAACAGCCCGAAGATCAGTGAGCTTTCTTTCACGCAGCTGCTGTGACACGGGCCCTTGTATCTTTCTCCACATATCTTCGCCAACCCACAGTCCGCAAAGAGGTGAGTGACCGTCCCGTCTCCACAGCAGTAATCTCGGGGCAGCGCGCTGTGGGAGTGATCTCCGGGCATGCAGCAAGGATCAGACTGGGAAGGCCCCTCTTGCCCCCAGCCAGGTAAGGTCTTGCTGCCTGTTGGTGAGATGGTGATGAGGCATTCTGCCGGATGGTCTGAGCTGTCTGCGCAGGGAACCACTCCGCTATGTCCATCCAGTCCTTCTCCTGCAGTAACTGCAGGACATTCCGTACTAACCACTGTCTGATGTACTTGTGGTCAAAGCTGCTGGTCTGAAAGAACTGTAACCAACATCATTATCACAAGGTTCACATGGAGAAGCCTCCTGAATGAGACAGACACAGTCTCACAGGGTATTTACAGGGTAGGGGCAGGAATGACGTTTCTCCTGGCTGGGCAGTGGAACCGGGGATCACAGACTCAAAATCCCGGTCACCTCAGCAGGAATGAGATCAGGAGAAATTTCCCCACCCACAGTGCGGTGAATAGTTGGAGTTTTCTCCACAAGTTTTCTAAATTAACAAGACATGTTTAGGGGCTCGGCCATGATGGATGGGAACTTTGAAGGAAAGTGGCGCTGAGGTCAAAGATCAGCCATCTCTAATTGAGGGGCAGAACAGCGCAACGGGCCGAACGGCAACGCCTGCTCCTGTTTCTTATTTTCTAAAGCACGAGTTTACCTTTGCGCCTTGTTCTCCCTTGGCCTTCAGCCATTCGGATTGCACAGGGGAGCGCTGAGAGCTCCACAGATCCATCGGCAGCCGCTGCGGTTATTTCATCTCTTGTTATTTACCGCTATTTCTCCATATTACCATTTGTACCGTTTGTTACCTTCAGCACTCTGGTTGATCTTTCACTGCCTGCTTCTGTTCTGGTTACTATTGTTTACTTTTTCTGAGTAAGTCCGCAGGAAAATGCTTCTCGGGTTTGTATGTGGTGACTTATCTGTACTCTGGGTGAGGAAATTTCTCCGCACCCTGTCAAAACCCTGTGAAACTGTGTCTGTCTCAGTCAGACCACCTCTCATTTCTCTAGTTTTGAGACAGGCCCAGCCAGTGTAATCTCCCTGAGGACACAACCACAACCCTGAAATCAATCTGGGAAAATTCTTTATTCCCTTTATCCCATAGACTGTCTCTGGGAAGGAGAGCAGACCTGTGCACAGTGTTCCATGTAGGCCCTCAGCAGGACCCCACATACCTTCAGAGGAGATCTTTATTCTTGTATTCGACCATAAGACCATTTTCCCTATCATGTCTGCTCGCTATTTCATCATGGCTGATCCATTTTTCCTGTCTGCAGCTACAGTATCTCCTGCCGCACCCTCCACCCCGTATCCCGTCATACCCTGACCAATCAAAAATCAATCAACCTCTGTCTTCAGTATGCATAATGACTTGGCCTCCCAAGCTGCCTGGGGCAAAGATTTCCACAGACTCAGTTCTCTCTGCTACAGAAATTCCTCCTCATCTCCGTTCCGAAATGACGCCCCTCTATTTTGAGGCTATGTCCTCTGGTCTTAGACCCGCCCACCAGAGGAAACATCTTCTCCACATTCACTCCATCACGGTCCTTCAGTATTCAATAGGTTTCAATTAGGGTACTCTCCAGTCTTCTGAATTCCAGTGAATTCAGGCCCAGAGCCAGCGAACGATTTTCATATAACAAGCCATTTAATCCTGGAATCATTTTCATGAACAGCATTTGAACCATTTCAAGTTTCAGCACACCCTTTCCAAGATAAGAGACACAAAACTGCCCTCAGTACTCCAAGTGAGGCCTCACCAGTGCTTTATAAAGACTCAACATTACATCTTTGCGTTTACTGTCTCGTCCTCTTCAAATGAATGGTGACATCACATATGCCTTCCTCACCACAGACCCTGCAAATTAACCTTCAGGAAATCCTGCACAGGGACTCCCAAATCCCTTTGCATCTCAGTTTTTAAATTTTCTCTCCATTTTGAAAATAGTCCAGGTACTCCATTAGAACCATAAGACATAAGAGCAGAATTGGGCCATCTGGCCCATCGAGTCTGCTCCACCATTCAATCATGGCTGATCCTTTATTTTTAAATCTCCTCCTCAGTCTCAGATCCCGGCCTTCTCCCCGTAACCACTGAAACAGCCTTTCTATATCTACTCTGTCTTGGCCTTTCAGCAATCTAAAGGTTTCAATGAGATTCCCCCACCATCCTTCTGAATTCCCGCGAGTACAGACCCAGAACCATCAAACGTTCCTCGTATGATAACCCTTTCATTCCTGGAATCATCCTTGTGAACCTCCTCTGGACCCTCTCCAATGCCAGCACATCTTTTCTCAGATGAGGGGGCCAAAACTGTTCACAATACTCAAGGTGAGGCCTCACCAGTGCCTTATAAAGTCTCAGCATCACATCCCTGCTCTTGTATTCTAGACCTCTTGAAATGAATGCTAACATGACATTTGCCTTCCGCATCACCGAACCAACTCAACCTGCAAGTTAACCTTCAGGGTGTTCTGCACAAGGACTCCCAAGTCCACGTGCAGCTCAGAGTCCTGGATTTTCTCCCCATTTAGAAAATATTCCACATGTTTATTTCTACTGCCAAAGTGCCTGACCAGGTATTTTACAACATTGTATTTAATTTGCCACTTTCTTGCCCATTCTCCTAATCTGCCTAAGTTCATTTGCATCCTACCTGATTCCTCAACAGTACCTGCCCCTCCACCAATCTTCGTGTCATCTGCAAACTTGGAACCAAAGCCATCTATTCCATCATCTAAATTATTAATATACAAATAAAAAGAAGTGGTCCCAACACCGACCACTGTGGAACACCACTAGTCACTGAGAGCCAACCAGAAAACGATCTTTTTATTCCCACTTGCTGCCTCCTACCAATCAGCCAATGTTCCAACCATATTAGTAACTTTCCTGTAATACCATAGGCTGTTAACTTGGTAAGCAGCCTCATGTGTGGCACCTTGTCAAAGGCCTTCTGAAAGTCCAAATACACAACATCCACTGCATCCCCTTTATCTATCCTACTTGTAATCTCCTCAAAGAATTCCAACAAATTTATCAGGTAAGATTTTCCCGAAAGGAAACTATTCTGACTTTGTACTATCTTGTCCTGTGTCACCAAGTACTCCACCAGCTCATCCTTAACAATTGACTCTAACATCTTCCCAACTACTGAGGCCAGGCTAACTGGTCTATAATTTCCTTTCTGCTGCCTTCCTCCTTTCTTAAAGAGTGGAGTAACATTTGCAATTTTCCAGTCCTCTGGCACCATGCTATAGTCCATTGATTTTTGAAAGATCATTTCTAATTCCACAACAATCTCTGATGCTCCCTCTTTCAGAACCCGAGGATGCAGTTCCTCTGGTCCGGGGGACTTACGTACCTTTAGGTCTTTCAGCTTTTTGAGCAGCTTTTCTCTTGGACAGTAACTGCACTTAATTCTCTTCCTTCACACATTACAACATCAGGCATACTGGTAGTGTCTTCCACAGTGAAAACTGACACAAAATACTCATTTAGTTCATCAGCCATCTCCTTGTCCCCTGTTATTATTTCTCCTGCCTCATTTTCTAGCGATCCTATATCCACTGTCATTTCTCTTTTTAACATACATGAGACAACTCTTACTATCCACCGTGTTATCATTTGCTAGTTTGCTTTCAGATTTCATCTTTTCCCTTCTAATGATTTTTTACTTGCTCTCTGTAGTGTGAGGGGATCCAGGAGTGCCCCTATTAACTGATTGAAGAGAGACAGAGAGAGACATTCATCATTGATGGTTTGTTTGGATAGGAGAGAGGGAGACAGTTATTTACCACCGATATGTTGCTTTTGAAAAGAGAGAGAGAGAGAGACGAAGATTAACGGTTGGACTGTCATTTTAAGGCATTGGAAGTAACTCTGGATTTTTACTGAGTTTGGAGTTGGAGACAGCACCGAGCAGCTCAAAGGTCACTATGGTGGCCAACAGGACATTATTGATGTTACTTTCGAGGACTTGTTGCCTGCTTGTGCATTTCTTCACAGACAAAGGAAGGAGGGACTCTTTGAATGACAGGTGATGCTCAGCCTGGTGAAATAAATAGGAGGTCAGATGATACAGACCTCAGACACATGTTCTGGACACTGAATGAGAATTATTGTGACCACAGGAAAAGTGGGTTTTGGAGGATCAATCAGGCGGATCGATCCAAATTGCTATTCCAAGATAGGAGAAGGGGTTGACTGGTGGGGAGATGTCTATGTGTCCACCCTCGCCTGGGTGATAGCTCCACCACAGAAGACCGGTCCCCCTTGTTACAGTCACAGTCGGTGACTTGTAAAGGATTTTGAAGGACGACGAGAATATCAACAGCATCAGCTCACCTGAAGACTCATCTTCCCCTCTCCCCCCTCCCCCATCCCCCTTTCCCCCTTTCCCCCTCTCCCCCTCTCCCCCCCATCGCTATTCAACTAAATACCACAAACTGAACTGAACTTTACTCAACATCGTAAGACTGTATCTTTTTACCCCTAGACTTAAAGAAACTTGGTCTTCATAAATATATTTCCACACTTACTGATTTACATACTCATATATATATTCATTGCTAACCTGTGTGATTTATTTACATTTATATTACTGTATTGCGTCGTTACTAATAAATATTAGTAGTTTATAGCAATACAAGACTCCAAAGTGTTTTCTATTTTTTGCTGGTTTCCTTATCCCCGTCACGGGGTACGTGACAGTAGGTTTTTAAAACTGTTGCAATCGTCTATCTTACCATTAATTTTTGCTTTGTTGGGAGTCTCAATAGCAACTTTGCTCATCAGCTGAATTGCTGAAACATTCTTATCTTGGAGAGCTGTCAATATGCCTCCATTGTTCATTAAACTCAGTACCATCATCAGGCTGATCAGAATCATGTATACATTATGAAAGAGAACAAATAAACTGCCCATCTGATTACGACCTATACTTCGACTTGTATCCATAGCAACTTCCACTCCAAAACCACAACAATTCTTCTTCCTCTCCATAACATCACTCTGAATAACAGCATGACCTTGCAGCTGCTGACTTCCAAATGTCCAAACAAAATGCAACAGAGCGGCACATCCTGTCTCAGCAGGCGTTTGTCCTGCAAGCAGGGTCAAAGGTCGCACAACCAATCCAACCTTTTCCATCACTTTACCCAAAAGTCCAGGAACAGCACTTTTCCCATTACTTCCAGCTGTTAAAACATGGTCTACTACAAATGACTGAGAATCCTCACATTCCACTGGTACCAAGCTTAACCCCTTACTCACTGAACCAAGATCATCTGACACACAAAAACTGCATTCCTTTCCAACCAAGTCAGACACCTCAGACCTTAACTGAGTTTCAACACAAGGTTCAGAACCCTGTGAATTCACAGGTACTTCAACAACCTGAACACATTCAATCGGAACAATTGCCTCTTCTGGGCTGTCATCACTTGTCCCAGTTTCAAATTCAAGGTCGTCTCGAACCTCCCAGCTATTCTCTGGCAAACTCTCATCCAGAGTTAACTCAACCTCGTGGGTTAAAACTTCTTCGTCTGCTTTCTTATCAAACCCCTTCAGGGTTGGGGCATCTTCTGCCACTGGGTATGCCCTTACCTCATCAGGAACACAACTTTTAAATTCATCACACGAAACAAGCCCTTCCGAGCTGTAAGAATCATCAGGGTCCGACTCTAAACCTCTTTGCTGCAACCTCTCCCTGTTAAACTGTCTCTGCCTTTCTGCCACGATCTTCACGTTGCCATTTCTCCCTCTCGAGCTGCCTCTGTCTTTTTGCCTCTTCAGCCTCATGGACCCTTCGTCTCTCTGCCTCTCTGACCTCTCTCTCGAGCTGTTTTAATTTCAGTTCATGCTCCCTGTTTACTATTTCCAACAGAAGCTGAAGCTCTTCCTGAGTAGATTCACCTTCCACGAACAACTCTAACGCCTCCTCATCAAATGTTCCCTTATCTATATAATATTCAACTATTTTTCTTTGAATTTCTACCTTACTCACACCCTTCTTTACCTCAATTCTCAATTCTTTAGCAATGTCCCGCAACTCATACTTTTTAGTTAACTTCAAAGTCACCAGCTCTGGTGATTTCAGAAAGTCCCTAACATCCATTTCTGCTGTGTTCCCACACAACCAAATCAAAAGGGATTCTCCCCAATCAAATCAAACCAGCCTCTCGATTAATTTGTTCATATCGCGGACGCAGGCCCCAATTATGTCACGGACCCCGTAACAGGGATAAAGGAACCAGCAGAAATAGAAACCACGTTGGAGTCTCGTATTGCTATAAATTACTAATATTTATTAGTAACTACGCAATACAGTCATATCAATGTAAATAAATTGCACACAATTAATCACAATATTAATTGTCTTATTAATATATAGCAATGATTATATATAAAAGTAAGTGTGGAATATGTATGTATAAAAACCAAGCTTCTTTAAGTCTAGGGGTAAAAAGATGCAGTCTTACGATGTTGAGTAAAGTTCAGTTCAGTTCAGTTCGTGGTATTTAGCTGAGTAGTGATGGAGAGAAAGAGAGAGAGAGAGTGAGAGAGTTGAGTCTTCAGGTGAGCTGATGCCGTCGATCTTCTCGTCCTCCTCCGAAATCCTTCACAAGTCACCGCCTGTGACTTTAACCAGGGGGACGGTTTTCCTGTGGTGGAGCTATCACCCCGGCAAGGGTGGACACATAGACAACTCCCCACCAGTCAACCCCTTCTTCACACGGTGGAATAGCAATTTGGATCGATCCGCCTGATCGATCCTCCAAAACCCACTTTCTCTGTGGGCATAACCATGCTCATTCAGTGTCCAGATCATGTGTCTGAGGTCTGTATCATCTGACCTCCCATTTATTCCACCAGGCTGAACATCACCTGTCATTCAAAGAGTCCCTCCATCCTTTCTCTGTGAAGAAATGCACAAGCAGGCAACAAGTGCTTGAAGAAATATCAACAACCTGCTGAAAATCACAACATCGAGTGTCCATGAAATAACACCGCCTTCAGTCACCATAGCAACTTACGAGCTGCTCGGTGCTGTCTCCAACTCCAAACTCAGTAAAAATCCAAAGTTACTTCCAATGCCTTAAAGTGACAGTCCAACCGTTGATCTTCGTCTCTCTCTCTCTCTCTCTCTCTTTTCAAAAGCAACATATCAGTGGTAAGTAACTCTGTCTCTCTCTCCTTTCCAAACAAACCATCAATGATAAATGTCTCTCTCCAAACAGTTAATCGGGGCACTCCTGGATCCCCTCACAGTATCATAAATATTACTTCTGAATTTTTCCAAAGTTAGACACAGTATCGTTTGGGAGAACTGAAAAAATGTAGTTGGGGCATTAATCTCCTTCCAATGTTGTAGAATAAATCTTTTTGCCATTAGAGTAAGAATAACAATTATTCTACGCGCTGTGGGGGATAAATTACTACAAGTTTTAGGTAACCCAAAGATAGCTGTAGTAGGATGGGGAGAAATATCACTATTCAAAACATTTGAGATAGTATTAAAAATGTCTTTCCAAAATGTTTCCAGAGTAGGAAAAGACCAAAACATGTGGGTCAAGGAAGCTATCTCCCCATGACATCTATCACAAAGAGGGTTAATAGAGTAAAAACGAGCTAATTTATCTTTAGACATGTGTGCTCTATGGACAACTTTAAATTGAATTAAGGAGTGTTTGGAACAGATAGAGGCAGTATTAACAAGTTGTAAAATATGAGCCCGGTCATCAGCCGGGATAGTAAGGCCCAATTCCTTTTCCCAGTCAGTCCTAATCTTATCGAATGGAGCTTTCCTAAGTTTCATGATAGCATTATAAATGGTTGCCGTTACACCGTTCTGACAGGAGTTGAGGTTAATGATAGCGTCTAAAATATTTGTAGGGGGTAACACCGGAAAGGAAGAAAGTATGGTATCTAGGAAATTTCTAACTTGCAAATATCTTTAAAAAAATGTGATCTTGATAAATTGTATTTATTAGATAACTGTTCAAAAGACATAAGCGAGCCATCTAAAACTAAGTCCAAAAACCGTGATATACAATTAGTCTTCCAAATTTGGAAGGCACGGTCCGTAGAGGAGGGGAGTTTTTGACCATTTTTGTTTGTTTAATTGGATCTGTACTTGATTATGGCTGTGGTTTATAGATCAGCTTCACCTTCAACTTTATTATGTTTTTTGGTGTGATACAAGCACAGGCTTTAAGATTGTGTTGTGATGCAGTCAGGTCGTCCCCTGTTTTGGCTTTACTGGTTGAAATTGTGGTGGTTGAATTAAGTGTTAACATACTGGATTAATTTAAGGGGGAGGAAATGATCATCCTGTTAAAGGTGTGTTGGAGGACTGTTGGGAATTTCACAAGAAGACCGTTTTTGGTTTTGGGTGACTGGTTTCTTATCACGCTTGAAATATGGGTTCATTGGGTTATGCAAAATGTCCCACAGTCGCATTCTTGGTAATCTCGCCCTGTTTATTTCAATGCTTTAGTTGATTACATGATACATGATTTAATGAAGTCTAACGATTCTGTTATGCCTGGGAATTTGTTGGTTCAGCATATATTAAGGAAATTATTGGGATACCTTAACCACAGAAGGATCAAAATAATATTTAACTGGGAATGTTGGTGTTGCTGTGTCACACATGACTTGCAGGTAACAATAAAGAGATGACATTCCAACCATTTATCAGGATTTACAACAGAATCTGTTGCCATCATTTCGTGCTTACAGTGGGTGCAGCAAATTTGTCCATGTAAAGATGTAATTTGTTCAGATTCCCTTTGGGTTTTCGAGAGTCTCAAAGCAGGTCGTTCTCGCAGCAGGTCAGATTTACTGCTGGGAACTCGTCAAACGTTATTTCATATTCAAAGGATTGGATTTGGTGTCCGCACTGAGTTGGGGGTGCATGAAGACACGGTGAGCAGTCGGGTCCTGAGGAAGCGGTAGACCAGAGGGATCTGGGAACACAGATATATAATTACTTGAAAGAGGCGTCACATGCAGATGGCATCGAAATGAGAGATTTTGTCACATTGGACTTGATAAATCTAAGTATTGAGTACAGGAGATGGGATGTTCTGTTGAAGTTGTATAAGACGTTGGTGAGGCCTAATCTGGAGTATTGTGTGCAGCTTTTGTTACCTGCCTGTGTGACGGAGTCCTAAATTACCCCTATGAACTGTGCTTTTGAAAAGAGAGAGAGAGTTATTTAACACCGACATGTTGTTTTGAAAAGAGAGAGAGAAAGAGACAATGACTAACTTTTGGACTGTCACTTTAAGGCACGAGGAAGAAGTGAGAATAACTTTTGGATTTCTGCTGAGTTGGAGAGAGAGAGGGCACCGAGCAGCTCGTGGGTCACTATGGTGACAGAGGGCGGCGTTATTTCATGGACAATTGAGGTTATGGTTTCTCTGGAGGTTGTTTCTACTTTCTCAAAGGACATGGCTTGCTAGTTCATTCTTACACAGAGAAAGGAAGGAGGAGTTATTTGAGAGACAGTTGGTACTCAGTACAGTGAGAAAATAGGAGGTCAGATGGTAGACCTCAGGCACATGATTTTGGACACTGAATGAGATCTGTTGTGCCCACAGAAAAAGTGGGTTTTTGGAGGATCGATCAGTGGTTCTTGCAGTGTGAAAAGGGAGTGACCAGTGGGGAGTTATCCATGTGTCCACCCTTGCCTGGGTTGATGATTCCACCACAGAAAAATGGCCCCCTTTGTTGTGGTCAGAGTTGGTGACTTTTTAAAGGATTTCGGAGGACAACGAGAAGATCGACGGCGTCAGCTCATCTAAAGACTCAAATCTCTCCCTCTCTCTCTCTATCACTACTCAACTCAATACTACGAACTGAACTGAACTTTACTCATCATCGTAAGAATATCTATTTACCCCTAGACTTGAAGAAGCTTGGTTTTCATATAGATTTTCCACACTTACTTATATATAATCATTGCTAACCTGTTTGATTTATCCACATTTATATTACTGTATTGTGTAGTTACTAATAAATATTATTAGTTAAAAGCAATACTGGACTCCAAAGTGTTTTCCATTTCTACTGGTTCTTTAACCCGTCACGGGGTACGTGACACCTGAAGGAAAATTATCAACGAAGTTGAAAGAGTGCAGAGAAAATTGGCAATCGGTTTGCTGGGACTTGAGGACTGGAGCTTTAGAGAAAAGGTAAGGACTTCATTCCCCTTAGTGTTGGAAAATAAAGGGAGATTTTGCAGATGCAGACAAAATTATCAGTGTTGTTGACAGGGTAAATGCAGGCAGGATTTTTCCTCTGAGGTTGGGTGAGATGAGAGCTAGAGGTCGCAGTTTAACGGTGAAATGTGAAATATTTAAGAGGAACCTGAGTGGGAATCCCTTCACTCAGAGGGTGGTGAAGGTGTGGGAAGAGCTGTCAGTGGAAGTTATGGATTTCATTGCAGAGAAGTTTGGATCAGTACATGGACGGGAGGCTATTGAGGGCCATGGTCCAGCTGTGGTTATGGGATTCGGCAGAATAACAATTCGGTACCGGCTCCATGGGCAAAGTGGTTTGTTTCTTGGTTATGGTGATCTCTGACTCCAATAAAGTGTCGGTGAATGGGAATTGGTTGGGTCGGTTGTCGGGAAGAATGCGATGTGTTATAAGGCTTTCCTGCTGGGGACAGAAGTGAATAGCTACTGGACATCCATGGTCAAAGTGAGGCAATCAGGGCCAGGGATTTTAGAGTTGCTGAAGAGCAAACAGACACAGGCACCCACATGCACACAGGTAGAGGCACACACACACACTCACTCACTCACTCACACACACACACACACACACACACACACACACACACACGTAGACACACATACACTCACACACACAGACACACACACACACATACACACACACATATATACACACATACATACACACACACACACTCACACACACACACAAACACACACACTCACACATACACACACACAGACACATACACATACACACACACACACACGCACACGCACACGCACACACACATACACTCACACAGACACATACACACACCCACACTCCCTCCATATTCCCACTGCCTTTTACCCCGTTTCCCAAAAAATTGCTCATTCCTCCGCTTTGCCTCAAACTCTGCCACTCTCCTGCCCCCATTTTCACACCTTCCCACTCTCACCACCTCCTCTTCCCCGTTCCCTCATCGTCTCTTTCTCTCCACCTGTTGTCTCCAGCTGACTCATCCGTTTTCTTCCTCCTTTCCCCTCACATATATTCCTCTCTTCCTCACTCTCTCTTTCTCTCTCTCTACACTCTTCATACGTTCCCTTACTCACTGCCACACTCTTTCCTTCACACATTCTCCCCGACCATATCCACTCACTCCCCTTCTTCTCTCCCTTATTGTCTCTTTCTCCCTTTCTACCCAACGCTTTGTCTGCCTGTCGCCTCCTCACCAATTCCTCCTTTACTGCAACACACATAAAAGTTGCTGGTGAAGGCAGCAGGCCAGGCTTGTGGTTTCCGGCAGAGGCCAGTTTGTTCCCTTTTTATGTGCTGCAGAATAGGCGAGGGAGGGGAGTGTGGAGGAGACAGGAGAGAACGGAAGAGAGAGAGACTAAATATATATATAGCCTCAACGTCTTTTTCTCTGTCCTCTCTTTATTGGTTCTCTTCGCCGCTCCCGCACTCTTTCCTCCACACAATCCTCTCTACCCTACCCACTCAGTGCTCTTCAACTCTCCCTTATTGTCTCTTTCTCCATTTCTAAAAAACACTTTGCCTGCCTGTCGCCTTCTCAGCAGTTCCTCCTTTACTGCAACACAAATAAAAGTTGCTGATGAAAGCAGCAGGCCAGGCTCGTGTTTTCCGGGAGAGGCCAGTTTGTTCCCTTTTTATGTGCTGCAAAATAGGCGGGGGAGGGGAGTGTGGAGTAGACAGGATAGCCGTGTGTTCCCAGTAGCTACGCCGTAACGACAAAGACCGAGCGCCGTCTGCGAGCTGGTGTCTGACAGAAACACACAGACACACAAAAGGAAGGACAGACACATACGAGGACGCATATAAACACACAGACAACAGGAATTCTGCAGATGCTGGAAATTCAAGCAACACACATCAAAGTTGCTGGTGAACGCAGCAGGCCAGGCAGCATCTATAGGAAGAGGCGCAGTCGACGTTTCAGGCCGAGAGCCTTCGTCAGGACTAACTGAAGGAAGTCCTGACGAAGGGTCTCGGCCTGAAACGTCGACTGCGCCTCTTCCTATAGATGCTGCCTGGCCTGCTGCGTTCACCAGCAACTTTGATGTGTGTTGCTTAAACACACAGAGATGCAGACATACAGAAATACTTTAAAAATGAATGCAGTTTGCATTTTGAACGTTTTAAGATGGAGGCACCTATTTTGTGAAATGTTTGAAATTATTCTTCCTCTGGGATAATCTGATGTGCTTGTGGGGATGTCAGCGGGTTTGGGGTGCACATGCAAATGGGGCAGCACATTGATTTGCGGATGTACGAAGGTTTCAGGGTATGTTGGTGAATATGGGGTACACACGGATTTTGGAGTGTTGGTGAATCTGGGGGTGCACACTGCTTTGGGCGTTTGAGGGTGCACAGAAATTTGGGCGTATTTAGGTCTGCGCAGAGATTTGGGTGTCTCGGTGGATTTGGGGGTGCACACGGATTTGGGGAGTCCGTGGATTTCGGGGTGTAATCAATCTCAAGGCTGTTTCATTTACAGATACTTTAAGAACAAATGCACTTCAAAGTTTGAACTTTGTTCTTGCTATTTGATTTGAGGTGGAGTGTTTGAAATGATTCTTGCTCTGTGATAATCTAATGTGCATGTGGAGATGTTAGCGGGATTGGGGTGCGCATAGTTCTGGGTATGTCGGTGGATTTCGGGGTGTCGGCAGGTTTGGGGTGCGTATGGGTTTGGCGATGCACACTGATTTGGGGGTGAACACTGAGTTAGGGTTTGCGGATGTGCACAGATTGGGGAGTGCACACAGATTTGCAGATATGGGAATCCCGGTGGATTTTAAGGCGTTTTGAATCTCGAGGTTGTTTCATTGATACATAGTTTAATAATAAATGCAACCTGAACTTTGACCTCTGTTCTTGCTGTTTTTTTAAGTTGGAGGCAGATATTTTGAGAACTGGTTGAAATTATTCCTGCTCTGAGATAATCTAATCTGTGTGTGAAGGAGTCAGCGGCTTTGGTGTGCGCACAGATCGGGGTACGTTGGTATATTTATGCCTGTTGGCAGGTTCGGTGTGAGCACAGATTTGGGGGTGCACACAGATTTGACGATTGTGCTGATTTAGAAATGTTTTGGCGAATATGGGGTACACAGGGATTTGCGCAGACTTAGGGGTTTGTCAGCGAATATGGGGGTGTCGATGGATTTGGGGGCAACAACTGACACGGGAGTGAGGATCAGTTTGGGGAGGTGCGAAGACTTAAGGAGATGTCAACAAGAATGGGGGAATATGCATGTTGATGTGTGTTTCGAATTTAAACTTTGTTTTTGCCACTTTTCAAGAGGAGGCAGCTGTTTTGTGAAGTGTCTCAAATGATTCCCGCTCTGCGGTAGTCTCATGTGTAGGTGTAAACACGGATTTGGAGTACGCACCGATTTGGGGATGTGCGCCTGTTTCCTGATTTGTCGGTGAATCTGGGGGTGGTTACAGATTTGGGGTGCACGTGGCTTTACGGATGTGTACGAATTTGGGGGTATGCCAGCGAATCTGTGAGTGCACTGGGATTTTGGGCTGTTACGATCAAAACAGAACACCCCAAGTTTGTTCCGATCTAACAAAGCACCAGCAACAATAGATCACGGCCGGAAGCAGGTTTCATTAGTAAAACGAGTATTTTTATTCGTAACTACTTAATATATGAAACATTATTCAAAAAAAAGAAAAAAAATGTGTGTATAAGTGTGTATGTAGCTCCAACAGGTAAGCTTAGGAACATGTCTGGAAAATCTTTTCCCCAAAAATCAGTCCTAAGAATCCAGTGTTAATAATATTGAGACGTAGTTACGAGAGGATTGTGAGACTGAGTAAACTGAGTGAGAGCACCGCCGTGCGAAGTCAAAATCCCACGAATCCACACAGATGTATCCTTTGACTCGAGTCGTCGTCCCAGCACCCCTTGACGACTGTACAAGGGAAGACGGAAAAAATGTGATGCCACTAATTCTTCCAAAATCCACGAAAGGATCAATTAAAGTGACAGTTACTTTAGCCACAGGCACTGTGTCGATCTGTCAATAATTCTCCGGGCAGGGAGAACTATCAAAGTTGTCCGTACTTTGCACCGTGCCTGTCCCAAGCTCGTGGCCCGATGCTTTATATGATAGTAGTCTATGGGGGAGACCCATGTCTGGTTTCCACGGAAAGTCACCGAGTCACAGACTCACTCGCTGATTCACCGGCTTTTCGAGCACAAACACGGTTCATAAATATTCTCTCTCTCTCTTTGGCTGTCACTCAGAAATCAGCTCCGCCTTTCATGACGTCACTCAGTCCTGCCTCTTAAAGTGACCCTCAGAGGAAATGAAACGAGAGCTCGTAACAGGGGCATCGGTTGCTTTGGGGTGCACACTGACTTGAAGGTTGAATGTGGGTTTGTCGGTGAGCACGGATTTGTGGGTGCACACAAATTTGTAGATATGTGCAGAGTGGGTGTGTTGACGGACTCGGGGGTGAACACTGACTTGGGAAAGCCGGTGGGTTTGGCGGTGTATCAAATCTCAAGGTTTTTGCCTTTATACAGACTTCCATAATAAATGCAATATGAACATTAGTCTCTGCTTTTGCTTTCTTTTAAAAAAAAATACTGAGACAGTTATTCCGTGAAATGATTCTTGCTCTGGGATAACCTAACGTGCATGTGGGGCTGTGTGCTGATTTGGAGCTGTGACGAAACTCAAGGCAAATTTACAGTGGCAGCATAGTGTATACAATTTGTCGGGACAAACTAACTTCCACATATGGTCTAAATAATAATTCATTAATGTAATTCCAATCTGTCACCGTGGGGATTCCGCTTGTCACACGTTATCAGCTGATCAGCGCGGTGAAATATCCGGTCACCTCGGTGTTTCAGTTCATTAGTAAAGCCGCGGGCTGAGCACAAGCCAGAGGCGGCCGCAGTGTCTCCAGTCCGGGCTCCAGCTCCTCACATTCACCGCCTGATCTCCCAGGTGTTTCTAAGGTTAGGACATGTTCGGCACAGCTTGGTGGGACGAAGGGCCTGTATTGTGCTGTGGGTTTTCAATGTTTTCAATTTTTTCTATTCCCGGGCGCATTGTCCCATCGACCGGAAGCTCCGGGAGGTTACGATAGTGTGTGTGTGTGTGTGTGTGTGTGTGTGTGTGAGAAGGGGCAAAGCACCGGCCTGGAGACTCGGTACCTCATTGGACCCGTCAGATGTCAGTCAAAGAACTACTCCAGAATTCCGCCCACCTATTGGTCTGTGGATATGTCCATCTATTCCCATTCCCGCCCACCGAACTGACTGCCCGACGTTGCCACAAAGTGGCGGGGATCTAATCGGATGCTGGTTGGCTAATCCAATGTCAATCACACCAGTCTCCGCCTTCCCCTTGATTGATTGGCTGACGTGAGGAATGAGGGCGGGGTTTGGATAAACGGCGGTGGACATTCCAACTTGAAGCCGCAATCCGGCCACTAACTATACTGGACTGTGGTGCACAGAATTGGGAAATGAAACCCTCACTGCTTTCCTTTATCAAATGAAACCTAAATTACCACCCCAAAAGCCCTATAGATTGTACGTAACAAAACACAGTACACTGAATTACATTAAAGTTACTGCCATTACTTAAGAAAGCTTTTAAATGAAAACTACACGACCCAGAATGATGTTTTATAAACATAGAAAACCTACAGCACAATACAATCCCTTCGGCCCACAAAGCTGTGCCGAACATGTCCTTTCCTTAGAACTATCTAGGCTTACACATAGCCCTCTATTTTTGTAAGCTCCATGTAGCTATCCAGGAGACTCTTAAAGGACACTGCAACACACATCAAAGTTGCTGGTGAAAGCAGCAGGCCAGGCAGCATCTCTAGGAAGAGGTACAGTCGACGTTTCGGGCAGAGACCCTTCGTCAGGACTTACAGGACCCTATCGTTTCCGCCTCCACCGTCGTCGCCGGCAGCCCATTCCGCGCACTCACAACTCTGCGTAAAAAAAAAGCTTACCGTGACATCTCCTCTGTACCTACTTCCCAGTACCTTAAAACTGTACCTCTCCTGCTAGCCATTTAAGCCCTGGGGAAAAGCCTCTGACTATCGACGTGACCAATGCCTCTCATCATCTTGTACACCTCTATCAGATCACCTCTCATCCTCCTTCACTCCAAGGAGAAAAGGCCGAGTTCACTCAACCTGTTCTCATAAGGCATGCCCCCCAATCCAGGCAACATCCTTGTATGTCTCCTCTGCACCCTTTCTATGATTTCCATGTCCTTCCTGTAGTGAGGCGACCAGAAATGAGCACTGTATTACAAGTGGGGTCTGACCAGGGTCCTATATAGCTGCAACATTACCTCTTGGCTCTTGAACTCAATCTCACTATTGATGAAGACCAATGCACCATACACCTTCTTAAACACAGACTCATACTGTGTAGCAGCTTTGAGTGTCTTATAGACTCGGACCCCAAGATCCTTCTGATCCTCCACACTGCCAAGAGTCTTAACATTCATACTATATTCCACCATCATACTTAAACTATCAAAGTGAACAACCTTACACTTATCTGGGTTGAACTCCATCTGCAACTTCTCAGCCCAGTTTTGCATCCGATCAATGTCCAACACAAACAAAGGAATAATTCAACATAGTGTGCCGAATTCTAAGTCGTGTCAATGCAATTCCTTATCTTCTTGTTTTACCACCTTCACTCATAAACCTAACAGGTATGTATTCTGTAAAGGTGTCTCCATTGATGCCTATTATTCCACCAGTCTTGCTATAATTCTTAACCCACCAATCCCTGATTTGCTAGGTGGAAGTTCTTTATCTACAGTTAAACATTTAACAGCTTTTGTAACTAAACCACTACGTGCAGCGACCCATAGGAAGTGGACATATAAACCAATACTTTGTGTACAAAATAATGTTTGATACTTTCCAACAGTGAATCTGTCCTGCTGCGAGAATGACCTGTTTTAAGACTCATCAAAACCGAAAAGGCATCTGAACAAATTACAACTTAATATGAACAAATTTCCAACACTTACTGTGAGCCTAAAATTATTGAAACTAATTATGCTGTATATACCGATAAATTGTTGGTATCCTTATCATTACCAATAATTTACGTACAAAAAAGGTACATTATCATCTCAGATAAGTTATCTTTGGATTCTTTTGCAGCAATGTTTAACATATCATAATAACTTTCCTCAATATACTGACGAATCAACAGATTCTCAAGCCCAACAGAATCCTTAGACTTTATTAAAACGTGTATCTAAAATCAACTAATAGTATTGAAAAAAAGTAAGGTCGGGTTACCGAGAACGCGACAGTGGGATATATTGCAAATCCAATGAACCCATATTCCCAGCATGATGAGAACCCAGGCACCCAAAACTGAAAACACTCTTCTTGTGAAATAACCAACAGTCCTCCAACACACCTTTAACAGGATGACCATTACTTTGCCCACTCAAATTGATCCAGTATGTTAACATTAAATTCATTCTCCACAATTTCAAACTGTGAATGCGAACCAAGAGATGACCTTACTGCTCCACAACACAATCTTAAAGCCTGTGCTGGTATCACACTCAAACATTTTAAAGTTGAAGATGAAGCTGATCCATTAGCCACACAGCCATAATGAATAACTCATTGAATGAAACAACTATAAACGGTCAACTAATATTTTCTGGTAGCTCCCCAACAATACCCACATCGTCGGCTGGGGACATTTAATGCTCCTTTACATTTATCAATTATTTTACTGACGTGGTGCTTCCATGTCAGCTTATTCTCCATTCACAGGCCTGGAAAACTTACCACTGACACTTCTTCAGAAGTTTGATCATATGATTTCAAATCAAGTGCAGGTCTATTAATCCTGTATATAAAACACATGACTTGTGTTTAATTGCTAATTGCATCCTAAACACAGAAAAATTGAAATTTCTACCTCTATTCCATAAACATCCATCATCTACAGATAGTAATTTAGATACCGCAGAACATATCTCAGAGAAAATATTATTAATCAGAATATGAAATAATAAATACTGTCTTGTTGGTCTACCCCTCTGAGATCCACACTCATAAAACACGATATCACCTCTCGTTTCGAAAATGTAACTCAAACGCTCGATTACCATACATTCTATAAGTTTACATAAATGAAAGGTTGACGATATTGGCCTATAACCAGAAGGATCAGGCGGGGAGCTCCTACATTTTAGAATAAGCACTACTAAAACCATTTCCAAGAGGACAGAAGATAACCAAACGTACAAATACGATTCATTCATATGTCTGATCATACAATAACACAGATCATCCTTTCCCGGAGATGTGTGACCTACCAATCCCTTCCAATAATATCACATTATGAACGCCAGTAAGCCTTTCTTGCAATCTTCACCACTTCCCTCACCGCGGCCTGTGCCCTTTCATACTTAATAAGGCAGCTGATACTTCTTAGCTTTCCGAAACGCCTCCCTGATTGCCTCTGCACACTCCTCAATCCACCACGGTGCAGCCTTTCTCCTGTTAATTCCGTTTCTAATGGGAATCACTTCCAACGCAATTTGCTGAATAACGTGACATAACCTTTCATTGCAAAAATACACATCTTCCTCAACATCCTGTAGCATCCAGAACAACTTGGAGCATTAAATCTCTGACCCATTTAGACACACAAGTTGAAAAACTCTTCCTCATTCAAACCATCACATCATTCCGCAAACAACCCCACAGTGAGTACATGCGTTAAAATCTCCACGCCATATAACCCTTAGTGAGCGAGAACTGCATACACTTTCTCACAAATCAATTGAAAGATTTCCACAAGGTTTGTCAAAATCAGCCACTTTTATACACCTCCTTGTTAAATGAAATATTTCTATAACAAATCCCGCATACGTTTCATGCACAGTCACTACTTTACACACTGCCCCTTTCCTGAAAAAACTGGCAACACCACCACCCCTCCACCAACTAACCTATCATAGAAACATAGAAACATAGAAAATAGGTGCAGGAGTAGGCCATTCGGCCCTTCGAGCCTGCACCGCCATTTATTATGATCATGGCTGATCATCCAACTCAGAACCCAGCCTTCCCTCCATACCCCCTGACCCCTGTAGCCACAAGGGCCATATCTAACTTCCTTTTAAACATAGCTAATGAACTGGCCTCAACAGTTTGCTGTGGCAGAGAATTCCACAGATTCACCACTCTCTGTGTGAAGAAGTTTTTCCTAACCTCGGTCCTAAAAGGCTTCCCCTCTATCCTCAAACTGTGACCCCTCGTTCTAGACCTCCCCAACATCGGGAACAATCTTCCCGCATCTAGCCTGTCCAATCCCTTTAGGATCTTATACGTTTCAATCAGATCCCCCCTCAATCTTCTAAATTCCAACGAGTACAAGCCCAGTTCATCCAGTCTTTCTTCATATGAAAGACCTGCCATCCCAGGAATCAATCTGGTGAATCTTCTTTGTACTCCCTCTATGGCAAAGATGTCTTTCCTCAGATTAGGGGACCAAAACTGCACACAATACTCCAGGTGTGGTCTCACCAAGGCCTTGTACAACTGCAGTAGTACCTCCCTGCTCCTGTACTCGAATCCTCTCGCTATAAATGCCAGCATACCGTTCGCCTTTTTCACCGCCTGCTGTACCTGCATGCCCACTTTCAATGACTGGTGCATAATGACACCCAGGTCTCGTTGCACCTCCCCTTTTCCTAATCGGCCACCATTCAGATAATAATCTGTTTTCCTATTTTTGCCACCAAAGTGGATAACTTCACATTTATCCACATTAAATTGCATCTGCCATGAGTTTTCCCACTCACCCAACCTATCCAAGTCACCCTGCATCCTCTTAGCATCCTCCTCACTGCTAACACTGCCACCCAGCTTCGTGTCATCCGCAAACTTGGAGATGCTGCATTTAATTCCCTCATCCAAGTCATTAATATATATTGTAAACAACTGGGGTCCCAGCACTGAGCCTTGCGGTACCCCACTAGTCACCACCTGCTATTCTGAAAAGGTCCCGTTTATTCCCACTCTTTGCTTCCTGTCTGCTAACCAATTCTCCATCCACACCAATACCTTACCCCCAATACCGTGTGCTTTAAGTTTGCACACTAATCTCCTATGTGGGACCTTGTCAAAAGCCTTTTGAAAATCCAAATATACCACATCCACTGGTTCTCCCCTATCCACTCTACTAGTTACATCCTCAAAAAATTCTATGAGATTCGTCAGACATGATTTTCCTTTCACAAATCCATGCTGACTTTGTCCGATCATTTCACCGCTTTCCAAATGTGCTGTTATCACATCCTTGATAACTGACTCCAGCAGTTTCCCCACCACCGACGTTAGGCTAACCGGCCTATAATTCCCCGGTTTCTCCCTCCCTCCTTTTTTAAAAAGTGGGGTTACATTAGCCACCCTCCAATCCTCAGGAACTAGTCCAGAATCTAACGAGTTTTGAAAAATTATCACTAATGCATCCACTATTTCTTGGGCCACTTCCTTAAGCACTCTGGGATGCAGACCATCTGGCCCTGGGGATTTATCTGCCTTCAATCCCTTCAATTTACCTAACACCACTTCCCTACTAACATGTATTTCGCTCAGTTCCTCCATCTCACTGGACCCTCTGTCCCTTACTATTTCTGGAAGATTATTTATGTCCTCCTTAGTGAAGACAGAACCAAAGTAATTATTCAATTGGTCTGCCATGTCCTTGCTCCCCATAATCAATTCACCTGTTTCTGTTTGCAGGGGACCTACATTTGTCTTTATCAGTCTTTTCCTTTTTACATATCTATAAAAGCTTTTACAGTCCGTTTTTATGTTCTCTGCCAGTTTTCTCTCATAATCTTTTTTCCCCTTCCTAATTAAGCCCTTTGTCCTCCTCTGCTGAACTCTGAATTTCTCCCAGTCCTCAGGTGAGCCACTTTCTCTGGCTAATTTGTATGCTACTTCTTTGGAATTGATACTATCCCTAATTTCTCTTGTCAGCCACGGGTGCACTACCTTCCTTGATTTATTCTTTTGCTAAACTGGGATGAACAATTGTTGTAGTTCATCCATGCAACCTTTAAATGCCTGCCATTGCATATCCATCGTCAATCCTTGAAGTGTCATTTGCCAGTCTATCTTAGCTAATTCATGTCTCATACCTTCAAAGTTACCCCTCTTTAAGTTCAGAACCTTTGTTTCTGAATTAACTACGTCACTCTCCATGTTAATGAAGAATTCCACCATATTATGGTCACTCTTACCCAAGGGGCCTCTCACGACAAGATCGCTAATTAACCCTTCCTCATTGCTCAAAACCCAGTCCAGAATAGCCTGCTCTCTAGTCGGTTCCTCGACATGTTGGTTCAAAAAACCATCCCGCATACATTCCAAGAAATCCTCTTCCTCAGCACCTTTACCAATTTGGTTCACCCAGTCTACATGTAGATTGAAGTCACCCATTATAACTGCTGTTCCTTTATTGCTCACATTACTAATTTCCTTTTTAATACTATCTCCGACCTCACTACTACTGTTAGGTGGCCTGTACACAACTCCCACCAGCGTCTTCTGCCCCTTAGTGTTACTCAGCTCTACCCATATCGATTCCACATCTTCCCGGCTTATGTCCTTCCTTTCTATTGCGTTAATCTCTTTTTTAACCAGCAACGCCACCCCACCTCCCCTTCCTTCGTGTCTATCCCTCCTGAATATTGAATATCCCTGAACGTTGAGCTCCCATCCCTGGTCACCCTGGAGCCATGTCTCTGTGATCCCAACTATATCATAATCATTAATAACAATCTGCACTTTCAATTCATCCACCTTATTACGAATGCTCCTTGCATTAACACATAAAGCCTTCAGGCGCTCTTTTACAACTCTCTTAGCCCTTTTTAATGCTTGCCCTGGATTTGTCGGCCTGCCACTTTTACTTTTCCCCTTTGTACTTTTTGCTTCTACGCTCACTTTACACCCCTCTGTCTCTCTGCACTGGTTCGCATCCCTCTGTTGTGAACTAACCTCCTCACACCTAGCCGCTTTAATTTGATTCCCACCCCCCAACCATTCTAGTTTAAAGTCACCTCAGTAGCCCCCGCTAATCTCCCTGCCAGGATATTGGTCCCCCTGGGATTCAAGTGTAACCCGTCCTTTTTGTACAGGTCACACCTGCGCCAAAAGAGGTCCCAATGATCCAAAAATTTGAATCCCTGCCCCCTGCTCCAATCCCTCAGCCACGCATTTATCCTCCACCTCATCGCATTCCTACTCTCACTGTCGCGTGGCACAGGCAGTAATCCCGAGATTACTACTTTTGCGGTCCTTTTTCTCAACTCCATTCTTAGCTTCCTATCATACCTAATGACAATACAATCCTGCACAGAAAAACGTGAAATGTCTAAGTATCCAGGATTCCTGAATACATCGGGAGCTTCTGACAAATAGAAATAAACTTCTTAGAGTCTTGAACATTATAACTCAGGCTTCCCGTATTTCACTGCGATATAATACTGCACAGAAAAAAAAACAACAACAGCTTAAAATGTACAAATAACCCGGGCTCCTGAATGCACAAAACATCAGGAGAGTCTCACAAATCAGAATTAAACTTAAAGTCTGGACCGTGAGAAATCTGGCTTCGCTGTAGGTCCTGTCCAGAAATCTCTCGTTTTCCCGGATGAACATGAGGTCATCCAGTTGCCTCTCCAGTGCTGCAACACGGTCCTTCCGAAGCTGAATCTGGACACATTTTCCACAGTTGTAGGAGCCAGAGGCACTATCAGTGTCCCTGACCTCGCACATCATGCACGCAGCACACTGAATCAGCCCAGCGGTCATTTCTTCACCACTTCTCCCTCTCTCCAACAGTGGCGTCGTCTCTTCCCTCAGCCTCCTCGCCGAAGACTCTCGAGCCAAAGACTCGCACTTTTCTCACAAGGCCCTTCCCACGACAGGCCGCTCCCCGACAGCAAACCTTGCTTATATTAGCTGATAATGTGAGTAATTAGTTTCACCCGCCGCGCCTCCGCCGACCTTGAAGGTCTGTGTTGCTGGCTGCTCACGACCGGCTTTTAAACCAACCGCTCCAGCTCAGCCAGTCCCCGCACTCCCTCCGTCACTGCCGCGCCTCCGCCCACCTTGAAGGGGTTACTGTGGGGGTTACTTGAAGTTTGGGATTACTGTGGCTGAAGCTCTCGTCAGGAAAATGGACTTGGGCGAGATATTTTTTTGTCTCCACCCGGAAGGCCGTAATAAGCGCAAATGGCAGGAGAAGACGGGGACCAGATTCGCAGCCTGGTCTGGGCGTCTTCTCAGGATTTGCCCCTCCGGGTGGAGTCTAAGTAAAAGGCACCAAGTTCAGTGGATGTTTCAAGGTTCTCATGAAAGTAAACTTTTCCGCTTACACCTTGTATCTCCCGGGATCGATCCCACCTTCCACATTTCCAAACTCAAACCTATAAATACCAACCCGTTACCCCACCGCCATCAGTTCCGCTGCCGCTCATGTATGTTGATGGGGAATAGGTCTTCATGGTAAAATGAACTCGGGACTCAGGAACTGTTCAGCATGTTGGGCAGTTCCTCGTGGACTGACTGAGATTCGGAGCCGAGTGACGCCGCTGGGTTCCTGGAGGGGACAACGTGGATCGGGCGCTCATCCTTGTCAAATATCATCATCTCTCCAAGTGGCCAGGGCCGTCAGGATTCGGTCAAAGGGGATGGGGCCCTGTTACGATGCGTAGCCAACCACGCCAGCTTCCGAGGTTCAGACGCTCCGATTCTCCAAAATATGGCGAACTGTCGCGGTCCTTTTAAATCTTCATGTCTGCTCCGCTAATAGGCGTCCATTTTTTGGCGCCAGGATTTTAATATTTAAAGAGCAGCTCAACTCACCTTCGGTGCTCAAACGTCAGCTTGACTTTGGGTTCTTGTCTAGCGTGTTGTTTAGAACATTTTATTCCTTTCAGACCCATATTGTGTTTCGATTCTAGTCTCGGATACTCCAGCTCTTGGGTCCAAACCATCCTCGCCTTGTTCTCTTGTCGTAATTCCCACTTGAAACAGACGACACGCCACTTGCCAACTACCTCAGCTCGAAACACTAGAAAATCTGCAGATGCTGGAAATCCAAATCAACACTCACGGAATGCTGGAGGAACTCAGCAGGCCAGGAGGCATCAAAGGGAAAGAGTAAACAATCGGTTTTTCGGTCTGAGTCCCTGCTTTAGATTGATTTACCTCCACATCCGCAAATATTCAGAATGAGGCTTATTCCACTCTGTTAGGTCAGTGAAGATGTCTGGGGCAAACTTTTCGAACACCAGACACTCTGTCGAGGATGCCATGCAAACAATGAGCACACAGAAGCTGACTCTGTCCTCATGGAAGATGCCAACATCTACTTCGCTCAGGTAAGTGAAATCAATCCGGCATCACAGAGTGAACTGGATGAAATTCGAGCTGTTGTAAAGGGACGAAATATGCTGATGGAGGGACCTGATGAAGAGTGTCGGGTCGAAACATCGACTATTTATTCCCATCCAGAGATGCTGCCTGACCTGCTGAGCTCCTCCAGAACATTGTGTGTATTGCACCAAATCTGCAGCAAGGTCAGGCAGTACTGTGAGCACCGCTGGCCATCTTCCCCAAGAGAAGCTCACCAACGCAGACCTTACTGGCGTCAAGAAAACATACTCACATGCTTGATTGTTTGCTGTGAAAAGGCTCCATACTCGTCATTCCTGCTTCTCAAAAGTCAAGGATATCAAGACATCGGAAAGCGTGCCGTAGAGCAAGGCAATCCGTGTGGTGGCCCGGTCTGAGCACACAGCTGGGAGATTACGTCAAGACATGTGAAGCATGCAGAAACCTGCAGAAAAATCATGCGGAACCCTTTCCGTCGCGCAGAACTCCCACACTGTCGATGGCAAATTGCGGGCACAGACATCTTCGAGCCGAAAAGAGACAAACATCTTCTCACTCTTGATCACCCCTGGAAAGCTGAGGTGTCCAAGCTGTCCTCAGCAGTGTTTCAGCAGCTGAAAGCTGTATTCACTCACCATGGAATGCCAGAGACACTTGTGTCACACAAAGACCCACAATTCAGCAGCCCAGAATCCAAAGCCTTCGGTAGGGAATATGAGATCAAACACCAGACAAACAGTCCCGGAGTTTGATGGCCATGCATTAGGTTCCGGGGTGAATCCTGAAGGAGCCCTCAAAGGTTCTGACTGTGACTAAGTTACTGCAGAAGTCGGAGGGTTTGGTGAATATGAAAGTATTTATTCATCACCACAAACAGACATTTTCTTAGGGACTCTCTCGGTAGAGTCCCCCAGACAGAAACCTTATCAAGAATTTAAACAGTTGAGGAGAATGGTAACAGTGGGTAATTCAATACAATTTCACAAGCTACAATGACAGACTATACTTCAATATTCTTTATTTGACAAATGATTCTATTGAAGTACACATTTGCATTGGAGAACATTTAATTGATGACAGCAACAGACGCAAAAAGCTGGAAGGACTCAGCAGGCCAGGCTGTATGAATGAAAACGAGCACAGTCGCCGTTCCGGGCCGAGACCCTTCGGCTGCACTGGAAGAAGAGATCAGTCAGAGTTAGAAGGGGACCTGCTGAGTTCCTCCAGCATTTGGCGTGTGTTACTTGGATTTCCAATATCTTCACATTTTATCTTGTTTTTTTTTAATTCATAAGGCACCTCGGAAGAGTCAGATACCTTTGTTGGGAGAAATAAATACTCACGAAATTAATTCACTAAATTAATCACAATGTGTCACCCCGGGAATTGAACCTGCCTGATGTAATGTGTTTATAAATCATTTAAAAACCTTTATTATTAAGTCTGTTGAAATCTGCCCCTGTGGAGTCGCTAAATGGTATTAAAAACCCCAGGCATGTGCTGCCTTAACATTACATTCCGAGGAATCGCCTGTAGCCCAGGGGGACAAATCACTGGACAGAGAAAATGTCTGCAATGTTGGATCGGTACAAGAGTGTGGAGAAAATATTGTACGTGCTGATTGCCGTCATTGGAGTTCCTGGTGAGTGAGCAGAGCAATTCGTGTTTGGTGTTTCTGTTAACCGCTGTGAACTTGGTTGTATTAATTTGACGAGCATCCAACTTGATGAACATTGCACAAATATCGGTCAGAGATATCGATCCTGTTAATGCAACATTCTGATTTTTCATATTTAATGACACGAGGAGCAAAGCCTCCGACTCTCCTCTAACTAACGGGATTGATTCGAATGTTGCTGTGACTTTAATGACACCTTCTCCAGATTTATCCCAGTGCTGGGGACAGGCAGCTCTCCGGGAAGGTGCGATGGGGAAGGTTTTAATGGGACATTGTACAGAGTTGTACGAGTGCTGGGGACAGGCAGCTCTCCGGGAAGGGATGGGTGGTAGGGTTTTAGCGGGACCTTGTCCCAGTGCAGTGGGCAGGCAGCTCTCCGGGAATGTGTGATGGGGAATGTTTCAATGGGACATTGTCCAGAGTTGTAGTAGTGCTGGGGACAGACAGGCAGCTCTCCGAGAAGGGATGGGTGGTAGGGTTTTAGCGGGACCTTGTCCAGAGTTGTCCCAGTGCAGGGGACAGGCAGTTCTGTGTGAAGGGGTGAATAGGCGGGTTTTAATGGGACCTTATCTGGAGTTGTGCCAGTGCTGGGGAGGGAGGTTCTTCGGCAAGGTACTACCGGGTCAGTTTAATGACACCTTGTCTGGAGCAGTCCTAGTGCTGGGGACAGGCAGCTCACCGGGAGGGTGTGACTGGGAGTGGTTCACATTGTGAAGTTCGCTGATTCTGAGCTATTAGTCAGAGCTACACTATAGTCTAATAGTTCACGTCTCCCTGTAAAGTCTGTCACAGTCGGATCCCGCTGCCTGTTGGTTGATAACTGCGTCTGATCCCATGAACCAGAATCCACCAATCTGCAGACGTGTTTTATCGAATTGAACTGCGCTGTAGAATTAACCCATTAACGCAGCCACCCAGCCTCTGGTTACTAAATGTTCCTGTTTGCTCTCTGTGTCCCGTCGTAAATCGGGGCGACGCTTCGTCCTGAAGAAGGGTCTCGGCGCGATAGGAGAGATTGTTCAATTCCATGGGTTCTGTCTGACCTGCTGAGTTCGTCCGGTATTTTGGACATCTTGCTCCTCTCTGTCTCCCTTCTCGGCCCCATCAGATACTGAGTTTCCAGAGGCCTGGTATGTCACGGTTAAATCATTGAAACCGGCCCCATCAGCGACTGGAATCGGGATCAGGACCGATAGTTGTTCATTCAGCTCTTCTTTATTACCGGCAACTGCCCACACATCGTCTTCTTTCCACACCAAAGAAGGCAGGTCACAGACAGTGTGACCCGTGTCTGATGTTAGATTAGCAGCCGCTCACATGCTCTAGCACTCCTGATCTTCATCTGAAATACGATCCCGTGTTAATGCCCAGTGAATGTGCTCAGTAATGCCCAGTGTCTGTTCTCTCTCCCTCTCCAGTGAATTTAGTGGCGATTGTGACCCTGTCCCGGGGAAAGTGCGGCCTCTCTACCTGCACCACTCGCTACCTGGTGGCCATGGCAGCGGCCGATCTACTGACCATTGTCACCGAGGTAATTTTGTCTCGACTCAATTGGTATTACTTTCCGTGGAATTTTCTGGACATCACCCCTGTTTGCAGTGTTACCGATGTACTGATGTTCATAGCCACAGACTGTTCTGTCTGGTTCACCGTCACCCTCACCTTTGATCGGTTTGTCACCATTTGCTGTCAGAAGTTGAAAACAAAATATTGCACCGGGAAAACTGCGGCTGTGGTTCTAACCACAACCGGCGTACTGTCCTGTCTGAGAAACGTTCCCCGATACTTCACATGGAAACCCTGGGTGATCATCGACAATGTACCGTGGTTCTGTGTTATAAAAGACAATTATTTCACTGACCCCGGGTGTGTAGGATATGACTAGTTCGATACGGTTTTAACTCCGTTCCTCCCTTTCGCTGGGATCCTGCTGCTCAACGCTCTGACAGTCAGACACATTTTAGTGGCCAGTCGGGTCCGTAAGGGGCGGAAGGGTCAGAGCAAGGGGGAGAACCGCAGTGACCCGGAGATGGAGAGCAGGAGGAGGTCTGTGGTTTTACTCTTCACCCTCTCCGGCAGCTTCATCCTCCTGTGGATGACACTGGTTGTGAATGTCATATATTACCAGGTCTCAGGAAAGGGATTTGATTTCAATGATTTTGAAGAGATCTTTCACTACGTGGGGTTTTTGCTGAGGAATTTCAGCTGCTGCACGAACACATTTATTTACGCGGTGACTCAGTCGAAATTCAGGGAGCAGCTGATCAGTGCGGTGAAATATCCGGTCACCTCGGTGCTTCAATTCCTGAATAAAGCCGCGTCCTGAGCACAAGCCAGAGGCGGCCGCAGTGTCTCCAGCCGGGGTCCAGCTCCTCACATTTACCGCCTGATCTCCCAGGTGTTGTTCACGGGCGGATTATCCTATTGACTGGCAGCTCCGGCACATCAGGAGAGTGTGTGTTTGGGAGGGATAAAGCACCATCCTGAAGCCTCAGTACCTCCTTGGCCCTGCCAGATATCAGTCCAAGATGTACTCCGGAATGCCACGCACTCATTGGTCTGCTGATATGTCCATCTATTCCCATTCCAGCCCACCAATTTCACAGTCCGACGTTCCCACAAGACGACAGAGGTCTCGTCTGATGCTGATTAACTAATCCAGCATCAATCACACCAGTCTCCTCCTCCCCACTGAGTGATTGGCTGATTTGAAAAATAGGGCGGGCTTTGGATAAACAGCGGTTGTCTCTCCAACTTAAAGGCGCATTCCCTCTAGTAACTCGACTGGAGTGTGGTAGGGAGAATTGGGAATAAAACCCGCACTCTTCTTTTTTCTCTAATGAAAGCTAAATTACCCCAACAAACCCTATAGATTGTACGTAACGAAACGCAATACCGTGAGTTACGTTCGTCCCTCCCCAAGTTAAGAACGTTTTAAAATTATAGAGATCAACCCACCCCCCCCCCAGTGATCGTAATGAAGCCTGCAATTGAGTTATTTCTACCTGATATGCTTCACCCTGAAGTAGTATGTGTTCAACTGTTTCATAATGACAAAACCTACAGGACCCAGAGTGATGTTTTGCAGCGCAACTTAATGAACAATTGAGCACAGTATAGCCAATTCTGAGCCGTATCGATACAATACTTCTCCTCCTTTTTCTTACTCCTTTCTCCCAGAAACTTAACAGTTTTATGTAAATGTGTCTCCCCTTGTGCCCATTATCCCGTCAGTCTCGCCAGAAGAGCCGAGTTGTTAACCCTACAAACCTCTTAGCTTCTGATTTGTTCATTGGGAGGTCTTCATCCATTGTTGTTTTTTTTTAACAACACTTGTAACTGAACAGTCAACCCGCCCATTCTTCTGAGCAGTTCTGTGTGCAGGGACCCACAAGAAGGGAACATAAAAAACAATATTTTCAATATGAAATAATGTTTCATGAGTTCCCAATGGAGAAGAGGAGTTCGGTGGGTAAGAAAATGGACGAGTTCACGGCGCTAGCCAGGCGTCAGAGAACATTTCGGGAGTGCAGTGTTATGTGTTTCACTAGAACGGGGCTGCACGAGGATATTCCCGATCAAAACTTTTCCATGGACAGCTTCCAGACCATTCGGGCTGACCGGAAGTGCACTGAGAGCGGTAAACGTGAAGGAGTTGGGGGCTTACTGTTCTGGTTAACAACAGATGGTGCAATCCGGGTCATATTATTATCGAGGAACGTGTTTGCAGAACTATTGAACTTTTTGCTGTTGGACTTTGGCCATATTCCACCGAAATACAACACTGGACGGCACGGGATGGAGGGTCAGACACCCTGAGCCAATAGACTGGTCCTGGACTTATTTTCCATCTGATATAGTTTGCATTTTGTTGTTTGATTGTTTGTGGAATTGTATTGCTATATTTATGTTCCATTCTTGGTTGGAGCGGCTGTAAAGAAACCCAATTTCCCTCAGGATCAATAAAGTATATCTATCCATCTATCTATCTATCTATCTATCTATCAATAGTAAATCTGACCGACTGCTAGAATGATCTTCTTAAGACACATCAAAACCGAAAAGGCATCTGAATAAACTACAATTTTACATGAACAAAATTCCTCCACCCACTGTAAGCCTAAAAAGATAGCAACAAGTTCTGCTGTATATACTGATAAATGGTTGGCGAGTCCTTTCTTTATCGTTACCTGTAATTCAGGAACAAAAACAGTCACACCAACATTCCCACTTAAATTATTTTTGATTAGTCTGTATTAATGGTTGACATATACTAATAATTTCCTTCATACTCTGTTGAATCAACAGACTCCCGGGCATAACAGAATCCTTGGACTTTATTACACTGTGTGACCGAACATTGAATAGTCAGAGGGAGAACAAGGTGGGGTTTCAGAGAATGTGACCGTGGGCAACCTTGCGTAATCCAACAATCCCATCTTCCCAGCGTCATAAGATCCCAGCACCTAAAAGTAAAAACACTCTTCCTGTGATGTTTCCAATAGTCCTCCAACCCAATAACAGTTTGATCATTTCTTTGCTGCTCAAATTAATCCAGTATGTTAACATCGACTACAATCTCCATAAATGTAATTGTAGTTGTCCCATTTCAACCAGTAAAGACAAAATAAGGGACGACCTTACTGCAGCACAACACAATCTGAAAGCCTGTGGTTGTATCACACCCGTATAGTTGAATATTAATCTGATCCATTAGCCACACAACCTTAATCAAGAACAGATCCAATTAAACAGATGAAAATGGTCAAGAGTGATATTCATGTCGCACGCCAGAACACCCACAGACACCTGAGAATATTTAATACTCCTTTATATTTATCAGTTATTTTACTGATATGGTGCTTCCATGTCAGCTTGTTATCGACCCACTTGCCTGGAAATCTTACCACTGATATGACTTCAATAGTTTGACCATATAATTTCAAATCCACTGCAGGTCTATTTATACCATTTGTAAAACACATAACTTGCGCAGTAGCTACTGAAAGCTCAAATCCTCATCTGTTTGCTTGTGCTTCAAATTTATTAATTGCCAATTGCATCTAATATACAGTATCGTTGAAATTCCTACCTCTAATCCATAAAGCTTCACCATCTGAATATAGTGATTAACCCACCCCAGTGGCTATCTCACAGAAAATATCATTAATCATAATATTAAACAATGAAAGGTTACTAATGCTGCCTTATGGTTTCTCAGTCTCTATCTCATAGAAACCCGAATGCAACTGGCCTATCCGTGCCAGCACAGACTGTCCAAATATAAAACTCAGAAAAATATGCAATCTTTCCCTCAATCTACAGTTTCATAATTTAATCAAAAGTCCATCCTTCCATAAACATCGTATGCCTTTTCAATATCAGAAAATACCGCTATTACATCATTATTTAATGGTACTTTCTTAATATTATCTTCTAAACCTAAAACTGAATCCAATGTCATATTAGTCTTCTGAAATCCACTTTGATAAAGCGATATATCACCTTTTTTTTTATCCAAAATATATTTCCAACGCTCGATTAACATATGTTCCACAAGTTTACAAAACCGGGATATTAATGATAAGGGCTACAACTGGAAGTATCAGACGTACAGCCCCATAGATTGTCTTTTTTCATGAGGAAAGAAGATAGCCTGCAGACATTTGACCTGCATTAATAACAACCAAACACGAACAGGAGAAAAGCTGCAGATGCTGGAAATTCAAGCAAAAGACACAAAATGCTGGAGGAACTCACCAGGTATTTTTTTTTCTACCTACAGTCCTGCTGATGTGCCTCTGCCCAAACTTCGACTGTACTCTTTTCCAAAGATACTCCCTGCCTTGCTGAGTTCCTCCAGCATTGTCTGTGTGTTTCCCGAATTAATAATAGCCTTCTTAAACTTCACAGAAAGAAAACTCTACGTCAGTGATACTATCAGTACTACGACTGACTTTCAATACGTCAGGGCATTCACAGAGAACCTCATCCTTGCATTGTTTAACTGCGTTACTAAAATTATCTTTATTGTGAATCACAGAAAGTGACCCAGCCAGTGACACAACCTTCCCTGTGCCAGTAAAAATCATTTTACCCTTATCAATCACAGAGGAATATTATGATCCGTATGAATCCCCCAATTTATTAACCAATTCCCAAACATCTCCAAGTTAAATGTCCCTTCCAATATAATTTGAATATGACCTCTAGCAAACATTTCTCACAACCTGCACCAATTTCCTCACCTTGGCTTGGCCCTTTTATGCTTAACTGATACTTCATAACTTTCCAAATCACCCCCGTTCCTCTCCCTGAATATCTCTGCACACCTTCAATCCACAATTGTACAACCTTTCTCCTACTAAATCCCTTTATAATATGAATCGTGTTGACAACCAGGTTTTCTGAATATATATAACATCGTGAAAATTTGACAAATCAGAAATTAAGTTCTTAAAGTCTTGACCATGAGACATCGGGCTTCTCGCATCCCACTGCAATATTTTAATCCCATTCTGTACCTTCGCGAGTAGACTGGGATACAGATACCCCACCCATCAGAGCTTCAATTACAGCTTCCCACATAACACCAGTTACGCCGAGATACCTTTCTGCAGCTTTCACAGTAATTTTTATTTCCTCATTAGAACGAGATCACTGAGCAGTACGATTCACCACATGCGTTATACACATCACAAACTTCATTTTATCCTGCAGTAAAGTGTCCTTAATGAGAGGACTGTCATGGCAACATAATATCCACTGACGTCACAGTCTGTTCTCTGACTGTACACATTCGCTTTCACTCTGCAAGGTTGACTGACGTTCATATTAACAAATCATTGTGTGGGCTTTCATTTCACTGATCGGCAACTCAGCCAGTGATAACAGCGGACAGAGGTGGGTCTGAGCTACAATAGGCTGGGTGGAAATCTGCGCCATGTTCAGTCCCTTCTGTTCCGCTCCATCGCCATGGTGGAGTTCAGCGAATTGCTTCTGTGAGTGGTCGCTGGTTTCGGCGTCCACAAGGACAGGCGTTGTTCCCTTTCGACGCCTCGGTCAGTCCGTTCTCAGATGTTTGTGGTGGCTAAGGAAAAGTGATTTTGCAAGAAGCGAACAAGAACAAAATGACTACAGCTCAAAGAAGACGCGACTGCCCTGCTCGACAGTTGCAGCCGATTGAGCGCGGGGCCCGACCGGAGTTGTAGTTCAAATCAAAAGCGGGTGTTTGTGATTTAAGTGCGATAGTTTCTGTTTGAACAATTTGTGTCGTTATTGTATACTGTTAAGCAGGAACTTGGGAGGATAAATTTGGAGATGTTCTCGGGGAAATGTTCGACCGAAATGTGGCAAGAAGAAGAAAACAGTTTACCAACGTTTCGAGAAATTTGGTACTGTTAGAATTCTAGAAAATTCCAGGGATGGCAGGAAGGAGCTCAAGAATGAAATTGTGAGGGCTAGAAGTGGCCATGAGTAGGCATTGGCGTGCAGGATTAAGGAAAGCACCGAGGCATTCGACAAGTATGTGAAGAGCAAGAGGACGAGCCGTCTGTGAACTGGACCAATCGGGAGCGACTGTGGAAACATGTGCCTGGAGTCCAGAGCCGGTAGCGGAGGTACTTAATGAATACTTTGCTTCAGTATTCACCAAGGAAAAGGACCTTGGCAGTTGCCAGGTGCAGCGAGCTGAAACACTTCAGCATATTCTGGCGTAGTTCCTGAGGATTGCAGGGTGGCTAATGTAACCCCACTTTTTAAAAAAGGAGGGAGAGAGAAACCGGGGAATTATAGACCGGTTAGCGTAACGTCGGTGGTGGGGAAACTGCTGGAGTCAGTTATCAAGGATGTGATAACAGCACATTTGGAAAGCGGTGAAATGATCGGACAAAGTCAGCATGGATTTGTGAAAGGAAAATCATGTCTGACGAATCTCATAGAATTTTTTGAGGTTGTAACTAGTAGAGTGGATAAGGGAGAACCAGTGGATGTGGTATATTTGGATTTTCAAAAGGCTTTTGACAAGGTCCCACACAGGAGATTAGTGTGCAAACTTAAAGCACACGGTATTGGGGGTAAGGTGTTGGTGTGGGTGGAGAATTGGTTAGCAGACAGGAAGCAAAGAGTGGGAATAAACGGGACCTTTTCAGAATGGCAGGTGGTGACTAGTGGGGTACCGCAAGGCTCAGTGCTGGGACCCCAGTTGTTTACAATATATATTAATGACTTGGATGAGGGAATTGAATGCAGCATCTCCAAGTTTGCGGATGACACGAAGCTGGGTGGCAGTGTTAGCTGTGAGGAGGATGCTAAGAGGATGCAGGGTGACTTGGATAGGTTGGGTGAGTGGGCAAATTCATGGCAGATGCAATTTAATGTGGATAAATGTGAAGTTATCCACTTTGGTGGCAAAAATAGGAAAACAGATTATTATCTGAATGGTGGCCGATTAGGAAAAGGGGAGGTGCAACGAGACCTGGGGGTCATTATACACCAGTCATTGAAAGTGGGCATGCAGGTACAGCAGGCGGTGAAAAAGGCGAATGGTATGCTGGCATTTATAGCGAGAGGATTCGAGTACAGGAGCAGGGAGGTACTACTGCAGTTGTACAAGGCCTTGGTGAGACCACACCTGGAGTATTGTGTGCAGTTTTGGTCCCCTAATCTGAGGAAAGACATCCTTGCCATAGAGGGAGTGCAAAGAAGGTTCACCAGATTGATTCCTGGGATGGCAGGACTTTCATATGAAGAAAGACTGGATGAACTGGGCTTGTACTCGTTGGAATTTAGAAGATTGAGGAGGGATCTGATTGAAACGTATAAAATCCTAAAAGGATTGGACAGGCTAGATGCAGGAAGATTGTTCCCGATGTTGGGGAAGTCCAGAACGAGGGGCCACAGTTTGAGGATAGAGGGGAAGCCTTTTAGGACCGAGATTAGGAAAAACTTCTTCACACAGAGAGTGGTGAATCTGTGGAATTCTCTGCCACAGGAAACAGTTGAGGCCAGGTCATTGGCTATATTTAAGAGGGAGTTAGATATGGCCCTTGTGGCTACGGGGGTCAGGGGGTATGGAGGGAAGGTTGGGGCGGGGTTCTGAGTTGGATGATCAGCCATGATCATAATAAATGGCGGTGCAGTCTCGAAGGGCCGAATGGCCTACTCCTGCACCTATTTTCTATGTTTCTATATAGAACTTAAGTAAGAGGATGTGCTAACTTTGAAAGTTACAAAGTTAGATAAGTCGCCGGGTTCGGGTAGAGCATAGCCCATGTTAATGTGGGAAGCAAAGCAGGAGATTCTTGAGTCTCTGGCAAAGATCCTTACATCATAAATAGGGACGGGAATAGTACTAGAGGATGGGAAGTTTGCAAAGCAGGTTGCAATGGTTGGAGGCGAAGCACAAGAGGTTCATGAAGTTGACTCCAGAGATGAGGGGGTTAGACTATGAGGTGAGATTGAGTTACCTGCGGCGGTACTTGCTGGAATTCAGAAGATTGATAAGAGATCTTAGAGAAACGTACAAAATTATGAAAGGGATAGATAAGGTAGAGGCAGGGAAGTTGTTTCCACTGGTAGATGGTTATAGAACTCGAGGACATAGCCTTAAGATTCGGGGGAGTAACCTTAGGACGGAGCTGAGGATAAACTGCTTTACCCCGAAGTGTAGTAAATCTCTGTAATCCTCTGTCCGATGGAGCAGTGGAGACGAAAACACCGAATATATTTTAGACAAGGCTGGATAGAGTTTTGCATAGTTGAGGAATTAAAGTTATGGGGAAAAGGCAGGTAGGTTGAGATGAGTCCATGGTGAGATCAGCCGTGATCTTACTGAATGACTTGATAGGCCTGATCCTGTTTCTAGTCTTCTAATGTTCTAAGTGCTGTTTCCTTTTTCGGGAAAGGGAGTAGAGATGACCCGGGAAATTATAGACCAGTGAATCCTAATTCAATGGCGGTCAGGTTGTTTGAAAGGCTCCTGAGAGGCGGGATTCATAAGCATTTGCAAGAAATAATCTAATTAGTCAGATCGGCTTTCTCAAGGTTAGGTTATGCCTCACGATCCCGATTGAATTCTTTGAGGGAGTATCATAGAAACATAGAAACATAGAAAATGTATATTGATTTCAATATTTGAAAAGTATCCCCGAGGAAGAATCATTCAGAAGTTAAAGAGGCATGGAACCAAGAAGAACTCGCTTTCTGAGACCACAATTGCCTTGCCCACAAGGTAAAGGGTGTCTGTAGATAGTTCGTATTCTGCACGGAGGATGATGACCAGTAGTGTTCTGCAGGGATCTGTACTGGGCCCCTCCCTTTTGGGATAGTTCTAAATGAGCCGGACGGGAAGTAGAAGGGTGGTTTAGTAAGTTTTCTGATGACACAAAAGTTGAGGGTATCGTGGATGGTCTGGTGGGCTGTCAGACATTACAGAGAGAAATAGATAGGATGCAGAACTGGGCTGAGAAATGGCAGATGGATTCAGTCCATATAACTGTGAAGTGGTTCCTTTCGGTAGTCAATCGTGAAGAATATAATATTAATGGTAAGACTCTTGGCAGTGTGGATGATCCGGGAGATCTTGGGGTTCCTGTCCATAGGACACTTGGAGCTGATGTGCAAGTTGACACTGTTGTTAAGGAGGCGTATGGTGTGATGACCTTCTTCAGCTGTGGGTTTGAGTTCGAGAGCAGTGAGCTAATGTTACAGCTATATAAGACCTTAGGTAGACCGACTTGGAGACTGTGTACAGTTCTGGTCACCTCACCACAGGAAGGACGTGGATAATATAGAGAGTATTCAAAGAAAATTTACAAGGATGGTGCCTGGATTGGAGAGCGTGCCTTCTGAGACTAGGTTGGGTGAACTTGGCCTTTTCTCCTTGGAGCGTCAAAGGCTGAGAACTGACCTGATAGAGGTGAACAAGATAATGAAAGGCATTGATCGTGGATCGGATAGGACAAAGGATGGCCAGCGGCTTTTACACCCCAGGGCTGAACTAGCTAACACGAGCGTTATAGTTGTAAGGTTCTTGGAAGTAGGTACAAGGGGATATCACAGCTAAGATTTTGACACAGAGAGTAGTGGGTGCGTGGAATGCACTGCCAGCGATGGTGGTCGAAGTGGATACATAGAGCACAGAACAGTACAGCACAGTACAGGCCCTACGGCCCACATTGTTGTGCCGACCCTCAAACCCTGCCTCCCTTATAACACCCCCACCTTAGATTTCTCCATCTACCTGTCTAGTAGTCTCTTAAATTTCACTAGTTTATCTGCCTCCACCAATGACTCAGGCAATGTATACCACGCACCAACCACTCTCTGAGTCACAAACCTTCCTCTAATATCCCCCTTGAACTTCCCACCCCTTACCTTAAAGCCATATCCCCTTGTATTGAGCAGTGGTGCCCTGGGGAAGAGGCGCTAGCTATCCATTCTGTCTATTCCTCTTAATATCTTTATACCACGATGATGTCTCCTCTCATCCTACTTCTCTCCAATGAGTAAAGCCCCAGCTCCCTTAATCTCTGATCATAATCCATACTCTCTAAACCAGGCAGCATCCTGGTAAATCTCCTCTGTACCCTTTCCAATGCTTCCACATCTTTCCTATAGTGAGGTGACCAGAACTGGACACAGGCTGATAACTCGGAGGCTGGAGCTGAGCGACAAACTGGGAACTGGACTGCAGATGCTGGAAATTCAAGCAACACACACACAAAACGCTTGTGGAAAGCAGCTGACCAGGCAGGATCTCCAGGAAGAAGTACGATCGACGGCTCGACCCGAAACGTCCACTGTACTTCTTCCTATAGATGCTGCCTGGCCTGCTGCGTTCACCAGCATTTTGTGTGTGTCACTTTAAATGACGCAAGTTTTCCATTCTTCGGGCACATTTCTCCATTTATCAAATAAATCCCTGGAATAGTCAAGTGAAATAGCAGAGAATTCGACCCACCTACGATAAAAAAACATGTTGGCTTCACTTAGTTCGTTGACGCAGATTACGGTATTAATCCAAAACTTGGAATACAATTTCTGCCAATGCAGCGATCACATCAGCGCCTTTTTGTTGTTTCTTGCATCACATAATTCCATTTATTTTGCTGATTTTACTGAAACGGTGAAACTACTAAGATTCGTTCACCTGGCTGCAGAAATATAGGCATATTTACCAAACGTAAAAAAAACATTGAAGTCTATTTCAACTTCCGTCAACGCTTACAATTTGATTTACGTTTTACCTGCAGAAGCGACCGTTTAACGTAACCAGACGTTTCAATCCACCCTTTACCTCCTCCCTGAATTTCCTCTGTGACAGAGTGTAGATACACGTGTTGGTACAGGTACTCAGAAACTGCAACATGAACCCAAACTGTTGCAGGATGTACGACGGGGTATTCAAATATTTGTCTTTGTAAGAGTAATTCTGAACTTGCCAGTTCATAGTATATACAATAAAGGGGATCCACAACAATATGAAATTGGCTGACAGAGCGAACAACAAAATTATTGATTTTCTCCGGTTCTCCACCTCGGGATCATTCTTTTTCTCGCTGCTGTTCCTGAGCCCCCGGCGAACTCTGTTTGCCGCGATAATATGACTGACTGTTAAAGCGTTAAAAAGCAGAATCAAACAGATCGGCAATAAAGGTGTCGTGATAGTATTGAACAACTGGTGCGCTTTCCACGCTGGTAAAGTAAGGAAATCCATTGTCAAAATGCATCGCCAGGGAATGTTGTCAATGATAATGATAGGTTCTACCGCAAAGTACAATGGAACATCCTTCGCACAACTCCATAAACACACAATTACTATCGCAATAGTCGCTGTCCTCTCGGTGCAGTATCGCTCCCGCAGCTTTTGACTGCAGATTGCAATACAGCGATCGAAGGTGAAAGCCACCGTGAGCCAAACAGAACAGTCCATGGCTGTGACCCTCAGGACAAGCGTCACGGCGCAAATCGGGGTAATGAGCAATGGAAACGCATAATTATAAATATTATTGATCTCAGAGAGTACAACAGCAATAATAACACCCATTAAATCAGCTGCTGCCATTCCCACCAGGTAACGGGAGATGCATTTAGAGAGTCCGCAGTTTCCCAGAGACAAGATCACAATCGCCACTAAATTAACTGCAAGGAAGCAAAGAAGAATTAGCTTCATGTGCATAAACCCCGACCATTTTTACTTGGTATGTTCATATAAACATGTTGAATCGGACTGAGTGAACCTCAGACATCTGATCCTATGCCGGATCAGGGAGGCTTCGATGTGGAGAGTGGAAATGCAGCACTGTCCTACGTACGGCCTCTTCGTCACTGTCCTGCGTACGGGCTCCGTCACTGTCCTGCGTACGGGCTGCGTCACTGTCCTGCGTACGGGCTCCGTCACTGTCCTGCGTACGGGCTCCGTCACTGTCCTGCGTACGGGCTGCGTCACTGTCCTGCGTACGGGGTCCGTCACTGTCCTGCGTACGGGCTGCGTCACTGTCCTGCGTACGGGCTCCGTCACTGTCCTGCGTACGGGCTCCGTCACTGTCCTGCGTACGGGGTCCGTCACTGTCCTTCGATTGGATGATAACGACGGGCCCCAGGAACAGGTGATCAACAGCGTTCCAGTTGACATTAGGTTTTCCAGTGGGCGGCTTATCGAGCCAGTCATGTAGAGAGCTGAGGATGCTGAAGGTTTTATATATTGCGGGAATAAAATGGATGAGGGAGACTGTTTCTTAGCAAATAATGTTTTAAAATGGCGAGACGGCAGCGCTAAACCTATGCTTCGATTTACAGGTGGCAAATAAACTTGAATCTTGTTTCTAGCAACGGAGATGCAACATACAGATTTTTACACCCTCATGTTGTGAGATAGATGTAAGAAGTAAAATAAATCTCATCTAACCGTATCTTAATTACAACCGGCAAAAGAGGAGGACACAGTGAAATGAAAGAGTTTTGCACGTTGTTGTGGCAATTTCAAACACATACTGATAAATAAATAGTTGCATTAAGACGGAGACGGGTATCATGTATGTTGCCGGCGAACGGCGGAGTCGCAGGGAGAACTGCAGCGACGCTAAAGACTTTGCTTTCATTTTAGTGAACGTCTGAGTTTCTGTATTGATGTAGAATCAAATTTAGAACAATACGGGCTGGTAAAGCTGGAAGGTCGAGTGAAGCAAATACAAGAAAAGTATAAATATTAAGTCTCAGTCGATTGGACATCAGAAGTGAGTAACAATTTCAGAGAGAAACGAAATAATAAAATGAAATATATGCTTAAACCTGACCAGGCTTCAAACACTCATCAGATGAGGCAGCATCTGTAACAAATGTTTCAAGAACAAAACACACACATGCAATAGTAGCCAATTCCAGTTACTTACCAGGGATACCAATCGCTGCTAGTACAGGATAGTAAATACTCGCGATGTAGTAAATTACTGGATATCCCATTTTCTGCGTGAGTTGGTTATCATTTGAAAATAGTCCAACTGCCGATATCAACTGTTGATTGCTTTGCAAGCTCTTATACAGGAGAAGAAAGTGGATTCTGACAATTAATCATACCACGTGGTTAGTCACATCAATGACAGTCCACTGAACAAACACTTCAGGTAAACTATTTATATACATTGTGTCATCGTGAAATTAAAATCTCTCCCGCGGAATAATCAAAGAATAACAATTATATTTAATTTTGTTTATTCAGACCTTCAAACGAGAACGTTGTACTTTCTTTCTCGATAACACAGCATTGGTGCGTTTCACGTAAAATAATCCTGAGTCTCAGTACTTTCACAACGTGGACTATCACTCTCGAATAATCATCAATAGTAGCAATAGGCGACGCTCCTTAAGATTCTGAGGTTAAGGAAGGGCGTTCAGTTTTATTTTTCAATTCAATATTTTCTTTTCACGGCAGGAGAATGTTCACACCTCTTTTCTGCTTTCAGATTGGTTTGGTGCCACAATAGTGGTCAATCTGGATGAGAAACAACTTCGATATTGATTAGATTAGTTATGTATCTCGAAGGTCACCTGCAGCTCTAGACTGATATGGGGGTAGAGGTGTCATCTGTGATTAATGTAAGAAATCGGTTTCATAAAACTATCTGCAAAAATAAATAGATTCAATGGAACTGCAGTGTTTAACACAAAGTACTTGTATTTCTCCCACTAACATACTGATCCATTTCCCCTCTCTCCATAGACATTTTGTTGCCATTTCTTGCAGGTGTGTTATTTTCATATATTGTTCAGCACATTTTTTTCTATTACTGTTATGCAAATTTTAAAAGACTCAGTGTGTCCAATATGGGAAGGGAAATTTCCTTACTGGATACAAGACAGATTGCATTAAAGACGAATGAATTTATATCCGCCACGTAAAATAACAATAACATACTCGCGCTGTCCCTGTGTTTGGGAAGTCCCATGCCTTCATTACACCTCTGATAAATCATTTCGGAATAGTTTTTGTTGTCTCCAGTCCCAGGTTATTTTATTATAGAATCTGTTTCTGATATATATTTTGTTTGGGAACTTCCACGACTTGATTATATCTACATGAAACACTGTACGACAAGTCACTTTGTCCAATGAAAGAAGGATTACTATTTATAGTGTCTATGATTCAACTTGTATCTTTAGAAAAAAATGAGTCTCTATAACATAAACAAACCGGCAGTTCTTTCGGTGAACTTTCCAGGTGATTTTGGACAAACGGTTCTTTCAACCTCCTTTCAGCAAATGGGAACTAACTCGTGTTTTATATCGGTCGAAATGTCCCTTCAATATCAACAGTAGTGTTGCCTCTGGTGTCCTTTCACCAGTTTCAATTCTAAGAACATCAGGCCACAAGATATAGGAGTAGAATTATGTCATTTGGCCCATCGAGTCTTCTCCACGGTTTCATCATTTTGCGAAACATGAGTACGTTCGGCAGATCTGCCATTTATTCATTGAATCGTAGAATCATGAGATTAGAGAGATTGAAATAAGTACATCCGCCCGACTGGTCTTTATAGTCAAGACCCCTAGCTACGCTAATATCATGCCTGCTTGTCAGTCATATCCAGATACACCTACTCCGTCCATGTAACTTTACAAATGTCTGGTAATGATTTCAGTTTTAATCATCTCCAACTGTCTGTCAGTTCATTTCATAATTTCACCAAGGTTTCTTTGGAAATTCTTTCCTTGTTAACATGTTAAATCGTAGTGTTGACCTATTTCAGGGCATCGCTGTAAGCTCAAAGCACCATATGTTCTGTCCCTTTCCCGGGTAAATATATTAATGCATCTGCTGGCCATTGGATTTTCTTACATCCGCCGAAGGTTGCTTCTTTAGTTTAGTTAGGATGGGAAAGTGGGGGCAAACATCAAAGCATTGGCAATATTGTTACTGCACTGCTGGAAGTTTATTAAAGGAAGGATTTGGCAGCTTTAGTGAAGGTGAAGGCGGAAATACCAGGACACAGCCTGGACTTGCCTTAATGCCCTATGAAGGGAAGGATTTTTTCTCTTTGGAGCAAAGGAGGAAGAGGTGTAAATTGATAGCGTTATACTAGATGATGAGAGGCATTGGTAGAATGTATACCCCGGTATATTTTCCCATTGCGGAAATGGCCAATATAAGAGGGCATTATTTTATGGTCTTTGAAAGTAAGTATAAGGGTGGTTGTCAGATGAATGCAGTTTATACAGAGTGGTGGGAGCGTGGAACACCCTGCTCGGGTCGGTGATAGAGCTAGATGCTTCCGAGGCATTTATCAAACTCTCGACATGCAAATAGATGTTAGCAAAATGTGTGTCTACGGACAGCAGTGATCCGGTACCGTGCTGCAATAATTTAGGGTTTTTCAGCTGTTTACGGAGTTTCTGAATGAAGGAAAATAGGAGCGTTTGTGTTGTCTTTCCCGCATTACTTTTAAATCTAGGATTTTAGTTTCATTGGCCCAGGTGGAATTAATGATGACGTGTTAGAAATGTGAGGATTTATACTTTAGATGCGAGTTTACCAAATTCAAAGAGGATTGACCAGTGGGGGAATTAATTATCAGTGTTCATTTAAATAGGGAATTTAGATGTGGTATTTTCGGAGATGGATAGGTATATCCTGAGCAATCTGAAAACTAGGCTTCTCATATTGCATTTATATAGAAAGTTAAACTGTGATGCACAAGTTTCCAATGCACTGATTTTGAATTTCGATTAGATATTGAAAATTGGTTTATGTAAGCAGTCTTCGTCTTGTAAAATGCTAATGAGCAGACGATATTTGCGTCATCAATTTGTTTAAGTATGTTGAATAATTGCATAGACGCTTAGTTATAATAAAATAATGAAATGCATAAAATTTAATTGCAGCCATCAGTTGTGCAGGTCTGTTTAGACTTTTAACTTGTAATTAATCAGAAGAAAAGACAATCAGATTCCAGCCGCAGAATATGAGCTCTTTTTAATCTGTTTTTTTTTCTCTGAAACCTCATGAATTACTCCAACCTTGATTCCGCCCTGATATCTTTGAAAAAAAAAGAGAATAAGGTACGAGATTAAAATGGGTGTTCGGGATGAATTGGGACAAATTACATTTCGGCTACTGAGAAAGATGTCCGTGACAGCCCCACGTTCTGTAGTTCGAGTATTTCGCGTCTCACAGAGAGGTGACACCCACATCCGCTGTCGAGACACGTCTGTAAATACTTTCTATCTGTGGGGCAACTGAGCAGAAATCACAAAGAACCGATCAGATCCTTCGACCCATTCTGAATTGTCAGGCACACAGAGCAGATCCAGGGAATCAGTATGAATATTCGGTAAATTCAGAGAGCGTCATGGTGGGGAGCGGCTGCATTTTTATTTAATTCATCATCCATTGTCTATTCGCGTAAAACAAACAGCCTCATTTCACATCACAACAGCTTCCTATTCATGAGAGTAGCATCACTTTTGATATCAACCATAATAAACACGATCGAATTATCTGATCATGGAATTGCTCAAGATAATACAAGAGCTGAACTGTCTGAGATCGCCTCACATTCATCTGTTATTAACCAATCTCGTCTTTTCTCAGAAAATTCCTCTATCATTCTAGGAATTAGTGCACGTGCGCCGGTTGTGCATGCAGCCTGGTACAGCAGTTCCGATCTATTCTTTCACTTTTTTCTTCTTACTTTATAATTCACGTTATTTCTGTATTTGTTTTCGCACGGTAACACGTCGAAGCTGCACCCTCTCTAATTTGCTGGTAGAGAGAGTTTTATTTCGGTTTTCTTTAGCGCTGGAAATGGTTACATCCCGACACGCGGGACAGAAGCAAGGTCGCATTGTGTATTTCACGGACCAGCAAATACCGGCCGGTTCAGCGAACAGAGCGGCAGACACCCCTGCTGAAATCCGGAGGAAAACACACAGAGGATGCAGACGGGGATCACAAAGCCGAGGAAAGAGGATCGGGTCGAGACAACAGAGACCTTTGGAGAAGAGGAGTCCGGTGGGTAATACCGTTCCGGCTGACCGGAAGTGCACCGAGAGCGGTAAGCGGCGTGAAGGAGTGGGGTGCTTACTGATCTGGTTAACAACGGATGGTGCAGTCCCAGGTATATTACGATCGAAGAACGTGTTTGCAGACTGGATATTGAACTTTTTACTGTTGGACTTCGGCCACATTCCACCGTGATACAGCACTTGGCGGCACGGGAGGTCGTTCCTGCCTGTGACCATCGAACGTGCAGCTCCTCCCGTGGAGGGTCAGACACCCTGAGCCAATAGACTGGTCCTGGAGTTGTTTTCCATCTGGCATAGTTTGCATTTTGTTGTTTGATTGCTGTTTTTTTTTTGTATTGCTATATTTACACTATTTATTTGCTATATTGCTCTGTTCTTGGTTGGTGCGGCTGTAACGAAACCAATTTTCCCTTGGGATTAATAAAGTATATCTATCTATCTATGTATCTATCTATCTATACTAAATCAAGTTCCACTTCCTCATGACCGAGGTGACAATTCATCCGCTCTTTTCCAGTTCGGGACACATTGGACTTCAGACGCGCAGGCCATTCTGACTCTGTACACAAATACTCTCCCAGAGACAGTCGAAGGGTAATTATGCTGCCGAATGCTTCTTTCAGCGACTGGTGTGCACGTTCACTCCGGATCGCTGCAGCTTTCCCAGTTTATCAAATCTCACTTCAGAATGAGTTTCGCTTCTGGAACCAAAATGACTAACTTCGCATTTTTTCGAGGTTGGATTGCATAAACTCTGACTTACCCACACAACGTCTTCTCCTAATCAAGTTAGAGTTTGATTTCGTCTTACTCATCATTCAGATACACAACACCCTGTTCCCCCGTTCAATGTACCTCGCCTCGTTTTGTCGTTGGTAAGATCGGAGATGTTACACGAGTATTGCAGATGACAGATTGTAGACTGAATACTACGTTCTCCCATTGGCCACATCTTCAAGGGGCCTGACAGAATATTCCCCAGGCTGCTCCACGAGGCGAGGGAAGAGATTGCTGAGCCTCTGGCTGGGATCTTTATGTCCTCGTTGTCCACAGGAATGGTACCGGAGGATTGGAGGGAGGCGAATGCTGTTCCCTTGTTCAGAAAAGGTAGTAGGGATAGTCTGGGTAATTATAGACCAGTGAGCCTTACGTCTGTGGTGGGAAATCTGCTGGAAAGGATTCTTAGAGATAGGATCTATAGACATTTAGATAATCATGGTCTGATAAGGGACAGTCAGCATGGCTTTGTGAGGGGCAGATCGTGTCTAAGAAGCCTGATAGAGTTCTTTGAGGAGGTGACCAGGCATATAGATGAGGGTAGTGCAGTGGATGTGATCTATATGGATTTTAGGAAGGTATTTGACAAGGTTCTACACGGTAAGCTTATTCAAAAAGTTAGAAGGCATGGGATCCAGGGAAGTTTGGCCAGGTGGATTCAGAATTGGCTTGCCTGCAGAAGGCAGAGGGTGGTGGCGGAGGGAGTACATTCAGATTGGAGGATTGTGATTAGTGGTGTCCCTCAAGGATCTGTTCTGGGACCTCTACTTTTTGTGAGTTTTATTAACGACCTGGATGTGGGGGTAGAAGGGTGGGTTGGCAAGTTTGCAGACGACACAAAGGTTGGTGATGTTGTAGATAGTGTAGAGGATTGTCAAAGATTGCAGAGAGACATTGATAGGATGCAGAAGTGGGCTGAGAAGTGGCAGATGGAGTTCAACCCAGTGAAGTGTGAGGTGGTGCACTTTGGGAGGACAAACTCCAAGGCAGAGTACAAAGTAAATGGTAGGATATTTGGTAGTGTGGAGGAGCAGAGGGATCTTGGGGTACATGTCCACATATACCTGAAAGTTGCCTCACAGGTGGATAGGATAGTTAAGAAAGCTTATGGGGTGTTAGCTTTCATAAGTCGAGGGATAGAGTTTAAGAGTCGCGATGTAATGATGCAGCTCTATAAAACTCTGGTTAGGCCACACTTGGAGTATTGTGTCCAGTTCTGGTCACCTTACTATAGGAAGGATGTGGAAGCATTGGAAAGGGAACAGAGGGGATTTACCAGGATGCTGCCTGGTTTAGAAAGTATGCATTATGATCAGAGATTAAGGGAGCTAGGGCTTTACTCTTTGGAGAGAAGGAGGATGAAAGGAGACATGATAGTGGTGTACAAGATAATAAGACGATTAGATAGAGTGGATAGCCAGCGCCTCTTCCCCAGGGCACCACTGCTCAATACAAGAGGACATGGCTTTAAGGTAAGGGGTGGGAAGTTCAAGGGGGATATTAGAGGAAGGGTTTTTACTCAGAGAGTGGTTGGTGCGTCGAATGCACTGCCTGAGTCAGTGGTGGAGGCAGATACACTGGTGAAGTTTAAGAAACTACTAGACAGGTATATGGAGGAATTTAAGTTGGGGGATTATATGGGAGGCAGGGTTTGCGGGTCGGCACAACATTGTGGGCCGAAGGGCCCATACTGTGCTGTACTATTCTATGTCTATGTCTATATAACTTATACTTAGCATTCGTATATGTTCAGCTAATTCAGACGAACATACATTCTCCCATGTCTTTAATTCCAGGATGAGAGCAGACCTCTCAACTCACTTCCAGACGTTAAATTACGATTTTTTTCGTTATCATTATCTGTTATTCTTGTTGACCAAGTACTTCGGAATATGGTTAATGCAAATGTTTAGCTGTCTTACTGAGAGGGATGATATTATAAATGCAACTCCGGCATAGAAGGCAATGTTTCCTATTATAATCACGCATCAATAATTAATGTTTTCAGTTTGGGAGCGGGAGAAGCTGTGATTTTTCTCATCGATATTTTTTTCATCTACGGATTACACGGCAGCAGAGAAAATATGCTTGTTGGAAATCTTCGCCACATTCTGTCGGCTACTCAATTTCACAGCTCTATTTGAATAAGTTAACCCTTAATAGACAAGGTATTTAGTTAGATTTCCATCAAAGACTAAGACACCTATTTAGTCGCATTAGAGACAGTCCACGGAACAAGCACCAGCTAAACAAATGATTTCAGTGGTGTCACTGCCCACAGGGCAGTGGGGCTATTTACCCACAGCTGGGGACCTGGTTCACGAGCACAAGGGCGTGCCCACACACCGATGGGCCTGCGTGCCACGTGTGCAGCGGTCAGACCTCCTCCCCGTCCTCTGTAGTTCAGCCTGAGTCCGAAAGTAGTTCAGTTTCCGTGTGTCGTCAGCGTGGAGACTGCTGGAGAGGCTATGTACTGGCAGAGAGTGAGTTACACATTCCTCTCTCCTTTTCCCAAAACTGCTAGATAGTTTGAGGCTTAAAATGAGAGCGACAAGGACTACCGACTACACTCCCACACTGCTAGCGTCACAACGACCATTTTGACATAACAGCGAGGGTATGCCCTCCGCTCCAGGGCGATGACCCATCCAGTCTATACCGAAAGCATATATACTGTCGACTTCCATCGGACATTCTTCTGACACCGAACTTGCACGTTTCAAATGAGATTATTCTATGTGTACATGTTTTTTTTTACCAACATGCACTATCACCTCAAATAATTAACAGTAGGCGCAACATGTTGAGTATTTTTTTTTAAGTTATGGAAAGGCATGTGGTTTGGCTGTTAAATGCGAGAACCTTTTCCTGGAAGGGGAATGTTCACGCCTCTTTGTTTTCTGATTCCTTTGGTGCCACGATAGTGGACAATGGGGATGAGAAATAACTTAGAAAAAGATCGGTATAGTTATATCACTCGAAAGACATCACCACATTCAAACTGACATGAGGGTCATTTGTAATTAATGTAAGGAGTTGGTTTCTTGAAACAAATGCAGAATTTCCCAGCATAGAAATGCACTCGGATTTCACCCACTGAAATACCAGCCACTTCCCTTCTCACCGCTGACATTTTGCGCCATTTCATGCATGTTGTATTATTTTCATCCGTTGTTCACTGCATCTTTTCATTTTTTTTTTGTAAATTTTGCAAGACCCGGAAACTATTAGATGTTTTTTTCAAGTCTGAAGGCACGTTACGGCAAATAGCCGATATTTATCACGAGGTAAGGCTGGTTGCCATATTTTCCTTCTTGGATTTAACTTACCTAGTGTGTAAGGCAACTCCATAATAATCGCGTAAACAAAGCGGCCTGAAATGATAATGACTGCTACCCGCACTCTGTGTGTGTGTGTGTGTGTGTGTGTGTGTGTGTGTGTGTGTGTGTTTGTGTGTGTCGTCCCATGGCTTCATTATAGCGAATAAATTATATCAGATCAGTTTTTGATATCTCCAATCCCACGTTATTTTATTCCAAAATCTGTTCCCAAAAAAACAGTTGTGTTTGGGAAGTCTCACGCTTTCATACCGTTTCTGAAACATTGTACAGCTAGTCCTGTTGTCCAATGAAAGAAGGATAACCAGCATATAGTGTGCTGTGTTGGAGTCTTCATCTGGACAAAACAAGAGACTTTACAACAGCAGCATGGCAGCTACTTTCGTGAACTTTTAGTTACCGTTACGCTGATTTTTAATGTTTCTAGCTTCTGGTAGGGACGCGGAATTCCGTCCAAATGGGCTCTGGGGAAGCTGTATAGGCCAATTCCCTGAACACTGGATGCAATGGATTGCACAAGCGTTGATGAACTCCAACTATGTCATCGACCTCAGATGACGATGAAGACGGGAGGCCATCATTGGCCTCTGTTCCACTTATGCTGGTTTCGTTGCATTTGTGTAATAAGAAATTCCAAGCTTATTTGAAATCCACTGTGTAACTCATCTCTAACATATTGCAACCAAAAGCTCCAGCCAACGAATTTCTCAAGCATGCGTTTTATAATATCTGCTATCAACAAAATTAAAGTTCATGAATTAAATAGCAGAATATTTCGCCAGATATGCCAAGATAACGATGAAGAGTTTGCACGCTTGCGTCTTCACACTAGAGTGTGTTGGCTGTCCAAAGGCTGCTGCTTAAAACATCTATGTCACCTTTTTGACACTGTGATTGAATGTTTGCTCAAGTTCGGCAGGAGCGTGGGAAAGAAAATTGAACTTGTACGTCGAGATGTTGCATACCTAACCGATCCATATGACAAAATCAACATTCTAAATATGAATCTGTAGGTGGGAAATTCAATTTAATCCAGGAGAAAGGTGGCTTGTCCATTTTATCGGAAAATTGGAGAAATGTAAGCAAGACTTTTGGAGAAGGATGTTTTCGCAGTTGCCCTGTGAGAGTGTCATAGAAAGTGTGAAAATATCTTTCATAGATGGTGATTTACAAGGGTGCTGCTTACACAAGCAGTCACCGAAGAAAGATTTTTCAGATTTAGTTCAAGGATCTGAAAAATATGAAAATTCCAGAATGCGTAACTAACCTTTTTTTTTGCAAATGGTAGAACACGAAGAGAGCTTGTAAAAAGAAATGATCCATATTCGGAATGATGAACAAGCAAAAATGACCCAGTTGGCCTTTCACTGCATTTCCATCTTCCGACCTAGTTGAAAGAGGCGTTTGCACAGTTAACCACAAACTCACAAAAAGTCATAGCGCTCGAACATTTAAGGCATTTTTTGTCAGAATTTGAACCAGATATTTTAAATTGTAATAAAAAATAAACACTGATATACTTAAGACTGTTTTAAGCTAGGTTTAAAGGCAAAGAAAAAAAATGAGCAGAATTTTTTTTCACATTTTGGGATGCGGTCGACATGTTTTTACACTAAAGGGGCGCCGGAATGTATATTGCGTATAAATGGGCCCTGGCAAACATGAAGGTGGTTCAGAGCCTTTGCAAATCTGGCGGTGTTTTATGGGGTGATTGGGCTGAAAAAGTTTGCCTTTTCCCCATAACCGGTAACTTCCCTTCTATTCAAAAGTCTATTCAACTTCGTCTTAAATATACCTACTGAGGTAGCCTCCACTGCTTCATTGTGCAGCACAATCCACAGATTCAGCAGATTGGGAAAAGCATTCCTCCTCATCTTCGTCCTAAATTTATTCTCCGAATCTTGAGACTACATGCCCTAATTTTAGTCTCACCTATCAGTGGAAACAACTTTCCTGTCCCTATATTATCTATCCGTTTCATAATTTCATTTGCTTCTATCGTAACTCCTCTGATTCTTCAGGCAGCTCAATCTTTCCTCATAGTTTAACCCTCTCATCTCTGGAAAAAAATCTGATGAACCTCCTCTGCACCGCCTCCAAAGACAGTAAGGAGACCAGAACTGCACGCAGTAATCCTGAAATGGCCCCATCAATACCCTGTACAGTTGAAGCATACAATTTTTCATAGCCTTCTGCACATGCAAGCCAACCTTTTGCGATTCATACACAAGCACTCCCAAGTACCTATGCACAGCAGCATGCTGCAATGCATTGCCATTTAAATAATAATAATAAAATCCTCCCCGTCATAAATTTCTGCCAATAATATCCCCTACACTTTGTAGTACACCCCAGTTTCCTAACTAAACGAATGTACAACCTTCAGTGGATGTAAGATGATCCCAATGGTCAAGGAAATGCCTTTCAGAATTAATATACTTACCTTGGAAAGGGACAGGATATATGGTCCATTTAGATTACGGTGATGCCCTACGATTTAACATGTTAACATGGAAAGGAATTTCACACAAATGTTCGATAATGTTTGGAACGAACTGACAGAACAGGTAGAGATAAGCACAAGTTAAATGACTTGCACGCGTTTGGACAGTTTGAGGATAAAGGGGAAGCCTTTTAGGACCGAGATTAGGAAAAACTTCTTCACACAGAGAGTGGTGAATCTGTGGAATTCTCTGCCGCAGGAAACTGTTGAGGCCAGTTCATTGGCTATATTTAAGAGGGAGTTAGATATGACCCTTGTGGCTACGGGGAGAAGGGAGTATGGAGGGAAGGCTGGTGCAGGGTTCTGAGTTGGATGATCAGCCATGATCATAATAAATGGCGGTGCAGGCTCGAAGGGCCGAATGGCCTACTCCTGCACCTATTTTCTATGTTTCTATGTTACATAGAGTTAACTGGAAGTGGCTAGCAAGCCACTGGATGAGCGTAGATAGGACTCTTGGCCAAAAAAGACCCGTTCTGCGAAAGTGTTTATTTCAATCTCTATAAACGCATGATTGTTTAAATCATTAACAAATGGCAGACATTCCAAACACACTAGCATTTCCCAACATTTGTTTCCAATTTCTCCAACGTGCAAAAGGAGTCGCGAGTTATCTGCACAGCAGACGAATGAATGTAAACACATGATTCATCCACTCTTCAGCTCTTCTCTGAATGAGACTACATTAATCCAAAGATACACGTATTGGTCCACAAACTAAACATTTGCGACATATAAGCGAGCTGTTGTTTGGTTTCTGCTGGATGATAGAAGCTACTAAATAGGGTTGTTGATAGAGCGAACGACATAATCATTATAACCCCAGTGGTTGGTCTGTTGGTGCAGTATCGTTCCCGCGGCGGTTTTCAACAAAGTGCGATAGAGCAATTAAAAGTGGAACTCGCTGTCAGCCAAATTACACTGTCCCTAGAACCTAAGCGTAAATATGAGTGAACAGCAATAAATTAGTGTAACATCCTGGGAAAGGTCTCGCGGCTCATGTAATGGTCTTTCTGCAGGAGCAGTGGGTTATGGTTAGAGATAACGGCTGCTTTGGAATATGAGACGTCCAAGATGGGATGGTGTTTTCATGCAGTCTGCCTGACACCATGGTGATCTGGGCCTTTTGTTCGGCGAGAGATGAAAAGAGACGACGCCGAAACGGAGCCATGACAAGACGAAGGCCGTGGAGATCGAAGGAGAATCAGCAAAGGGGAAACCGTGATCTCCAACTTGTGCACATTAGACTGTTTCATTAAAATGGGCCCTTGTCTTTTTTTGCTTTCTCCTAATTAACCCTGTAGTTAAATTAAGAATTATAAAGCTAAGTCGTTTAATTGTATGCGCTGCACTGTCTGACATTTCGTGGTCCTGATTTGTTACAGGGTAACAAATCACGCAGCGCCCGCACAAACAGGGATGTTCGGGGTGGACTCCCATCTCAATCTCACCCGCTTGTCAGGGCCAGAGATTGTCTTCCCTTGACTAATAAGGCCAACAGAACTGAGTAGTTACCATTGTGGGGGCTCGTCCGGGATGGATTTCGTTGGATACAGTGTGTTGCTGCACTGAACCAGTGGGACGTGTGTTTACTCCTGTGCTAAACTATTGTGAAGTAAAGTGATTATGATACGTGGGCATGGATGCTGCCGGGTTTGAGCGGTGGTGTGAATACACGGGGTTACTGGCATTGAACGCGTAAGTATTGCGTGGGATCGATATTCGTATTGCTGATGAACTGTTCATTCGAATTTTAAGTACAGTTAAACTGTAGGGAAAGTTAACATTGTGGGGTGGAGATTTGATAAAATAATGGACACAGAATTCGTTTTAGTTCAGACCAGCGCTGACAGTGGAACTGCCTGGTTATATTGAGACCACAGGAGGGGGAGGCCACACCTTCCGGGAAATGGAGAGTGTAAGAGAGCGGGCCGAATCGTAAGTCGAGTCTCCCGCAGCCGGGGGTGGAGAGTTCAAAGACATGGTTCTCGTGTTTCTGCGTAGCAAAGCGAAGGGATGGTCTGATTTGGAAAGTCTAATTAGCTTCCCAGCGAGCAGTGCATTGGGTTAACTACCCAATGCCCAGAAAAATGCCCAGGTTCAAGGTCCCAGCTATGGTAGACTCCATCTGTTCTCAGGAACGAAGCCCAGCGCTAAAGGGGAGGAGGAGTATGAGACTTGGGCGAGGCAGACCTCTCAGTTGTTAGACGAGTGGCATTGCTCTGATAACGTAAAGCGACAGCGATTGGCTGGAAGTTTGAGCGGGCGGGCTGCTGACCGAGTGAGAGCCGTGAAGCTCAGAATCTCACTGACATTCTGCGGCCTAAATGCAAGCACGAGAAAAGGTGTTTGTTGCGACGGAAAGCCCAGTGCAGCTCATCACGGGGTTTCGGAGCGTGTGTCAGGAGGAGGGAGAGAAAGTCTCGGCCTACATTTTTCTTTCGACTGGAGAGGCAGCTAAATTGCTTGCGGCACAGAAGAACCATTCAGACGGTTGAGTTGGATCAGTTGAGAATGGACCAAATAGCGAAAGGCGCCCAGTCCCAGAACCTGATCGCTTGGGGGTCTCCGACTGTCGCGTAAGAGGCGCGACACACCACCGGCTGTCGAGCTGATCAGAGACGTACTGGAGGAGGAGAATGCGGAGGAGGCCTCCGTCGGCAGGGTAGAGTACTCGCTGGTGATGCCCTTCGTTGAGCTGACCACGGACTGCATGCCGAGGGGAGCGGTAAGAGGAGACTGCGGCAGATGTGAGAACTGAGATGTCCCGGTTGTTATGAGTGGCTGCGGCCCACAGATGGAGTTGATCGAGAGACGGATCCTCTGAGGGGTGAGACAATGCAAAAGGGTTACTAGCAGCCGGGGTCCCGCAAGAAGGGGAGCGGCTGGTATTGTCTGTTGTAACTGTGGAGAAGAGGGACACTTCAGGTGGGCCTTTGAACGACGGAAAACCCCGGGGAGAGTGTTGCAAGCTCGCCGCGAGAAATAAAAGATCGTACACGGCATACACTTAAAGGAACTATATTTATGAATGGTAATTTAACTGAAGGGTCAGTAGAGAAACGAAAAGGGGAAAAAAGTAACGAGGCCCATTGTAAGTATAAGCAGAGGTTGGGGCTTAAATCTTCCTCATATTCACCGATCCACAGTTGGCGATCGCACCTTGACTCCATCAAATCAAGGTCACTTCTCGCTTGAATCCTACAGCCAGTTGTCTCCAGCGTCTTCGCTTTTCATCCTCCGCCGAACGAAAACAAAGACTCCCACCGGTGTCAGGCACAAGAATCATCTGCTTTCACAGCCTTCCCTCCGGAGCGGGCGGCCCCACATTCCGAAGCCGCCCATATCTCTAACAAAATGCGAATACTGTTAGCAGTGAACCCATTACCAGGGCATAACAATTCGTTAAACCTGTTTTGTGAGCAGTTTGAAAATATTTTTGCTGAAGTATAATCTGTTAACGGGTTTGCAAAGGCTCGCGGATTAGTGGTACACATGGACTTGAGGTTGCGCAAGGATCTGGGGGCACGTGCCGATTTGGAAATCTTCACGGATTTCAGGGGTGAACATGGATTGGGCTGCCGGTGGTTGTTGCGAGGTGGGGAGGGGCTGTGTGACAATTGTGAGGGTTTCTTATTTATAGAAACCTGATTAATAAATGCACGTCGGAAGTTGAATGTTGTTCTTCCTATTATTTAGCTATGAGCCAGCTGTTTTGTGAGCAGTTTAAAATGATTCTTGCTGTGGCCTAATCTAATATGCATGTGGGGTGTAAGCGGATTTGGGTTTTCACACAGATTTGGTGGTGTGCATAGATTTAGGAGTGTATCGGCAGACATGTATATACAGGGATCTAGGAGTCCGTGTGGCTTTGAGCGTGCACACCGATATTGGGTGCAAACGGATTTGGAGATGTACGCAGCTTTAGGTGTGTGTCGGCGCATATGAAATTGTGGCTGTTGGTCGCTGTGGGATTTTGACGAGCCACAAAGTTGTTTAATTTATAAAGGCTTTAATACAATTGAACTTTAAACTTTGAACTTTAAAGTTAAACATTGAACTGCACTGTAAAATTGTGAAGACCGATTTTTCGTGAAGTGTTTGAAATGATTCTTTCCTTGGCGTACTCAAATGTGCATACTCAGGTGTGAGCAGGTTTTGTGGATTTAAAATCGTGATGAATCTGAAGTTTGTTTCATTTATAGGGACTTTATTAATCAATGTACTTTCGTTTTTCAAATCTATTCTACTGTGTTTTTAAGTTTGAGGTTGTAACTCAAGATTTGCACACGAAATTTGGGCCTCGTTTTTTTTTAATATCGAGGCAGCCATATTCTCAACTGTTTGACACAATACTTGCTCTAAGGTAACCCAATGTACGTGTGCTTTTGGCGTGCGCAAAGAATTTGGGATAGAGAACTGAAATTTGAACGGCTAATATGAGTGTGCACACGGTTTTGGTGGTGCACATGGATTTCGGGATGTGTTCTCGAAAATGGCGGTGTTCACCGACTTGGAGATTGAGCACTGTAGAGGTTTGGTGCGAGTACGTGTGCACACACTCATTTGGTGTTCCATCCAGATTCGGGTGTGTCGGCCGATCTGGTGTTACAAATGAATTTTGGGGTGCGTGGGGGTCTTCAATGCCGAGACAGCCATCTTATGAATTGTTTGAAATGAGTCCTGATCAAAGATATTCTATTATGCAGATTTAGGGGTGCCCATTGATATTGGGAATGCACGGATTTAGCGGTGTATTCTAGAAAATGTTGGTGCTCACTGCTTTGTGGATTGCGTACATTTAGGGCTGTGGCGTCAAACAATGAGTGCAGAAAAAATGTGGAATTGATGGGTGTGTGCACATGGATTTGGTGATGCTTGGAGATTCAGTTATGTCTTGTCGAATATGGGGGTGCGTATGCACTGATTTAGGGATCGTGCCGATTTCGAGCGGTGTAGGCAAATATAAGGATGCACAGTGGTTTGGGGATGCAAACAGATTTAATGATGTGATTTAATATGAGGACGTTTACAGATTTCCGGCTTCTCACACTGTTGTGGTATCTGCGGATCTGGAGTTGTGACATTTCTCAAGTTTTTTTTTCTAATTATAAATACATTCATACGTGCACTTCTCTTGTTATTTCATGGTGGAGGCAGCTACTGTGTGAACTGTTTGAAATAATTCTTAGACTGGGATACTAATGTGCTTGAGTTGCGCAGTGAATTGGGGATTGCGCAGATTGTCGGCGAATAGCGTCGTCTACAACGTATTGGATTTGAGATGGATTTCGGGATGGTCCTGGATGTATTCTCGAATATGCGGGAAAGCACTGATTTGGGGATTTTGCAGATTTAGGGCTGTGTCGGCAGAGATGGGGATGAGCACTCAGTTAGTGGATGATATCTGTTCTCTGTCAATTGGGGTGCCGTGCACAATCCTGATTTGATGGAGACCGACGTGAGAGCACGGAGGAAGATCTGGTGAAACTTCTGAAATGCCTGCTTGCTGCCGCTGCTACTGTGTGATCTAGAATCTCCGGAGGGGAAGGCACCGAGTCCTCGGCTTTGCTTGTTGCTCGGCGGCCGGGGCGGGGTCGAAGCGCTCGGCAGTGGATGGTGCTCGGTGCTCGGTGTCGGAGGGCTGGTCGGAGGCTCGAAGTATTCGGACGGACTCAGAGTCGGCTGCGGTCTGGTGCTTCCAATGCATCGGCAAGTTTGTGGCGCTTAGGGGTTCATGGCAGGGAGAGTTTCTCCCTTCTACCGTCTGCGCGAGATGATGGGGCTATCGGGACTTGAGACTTTTTTTACGTGCTCATGGGCTGCTCTTTATCAAATTACTGTGTTCCTTTGCACTGTTGTAACTAGATTTTATAATTATGCGATTTGTTAGTTTTAGTCTTGGTTTGTCCTCTGTTTCTGTGATATCTTTCTGGAGGAACATTGTATCATTTTTAATACATGCATTTCTAAATGACAACAAAAGCGGACTGAGTGTC